>NC_143512.1:44448377-44748377 GCF_031878675.1 Megascapheus bottae | reverse complement strand
ACTCCTCAGGGAGATTTCTTGGCTTGCCTGGCCAAGTTCTTCCAGATTCCACCTCACTTTGCAAAAACACAAATTACTCCAAGGCTAAGCCGGTATGGCTGAGGAAAATCAAGTCACTCTGGGTTCCGCAGAGATTTACATTGTCCTCTCATTTAAGTGGACATGAATGCTGCAGCCAAGAGTGCCTGGCATGTAGCAATACCTCCCAAATAATCATCATCAGTCCCCAAGCCTTGGAGAAAGAATGCTTATCTTCACTGAGGGCAATAATGTGTTACCAGGCCTGCAGATGAGCAAAGTGACTATTCGAGCAACAAGATCCAAGTCAGGAGGCAAACAGAGGAGGCTGATCCTGATTATCTAAAAACCTCATATTTTTCTTATTTACATTGCTCTTGTCTTTTTTTAAAAATCAATTTTATCATTTTCAAATAAAAATTTTTTAAAAAAAAGGAGCAAGAGGGACAGAGAAAGTCAACCTTGCACTTAAAAGTACTGCAATAGGGCCGGGAGTTTGGCCTAGTGGTTGAGTGCTTGCCTAGCATGCACCAAGACCTGGGTTCGATTCCTCGGTACCACATACATAGAAAAAAAAAAGCCGGAAGTGGTGCTGAGGCTCAAGTGGTAGAGCTCTAGTCTTGAGAAAGTCCAAGGACAGTGCTCAGGCCCTGAGCTCAAGCCCAGGACTGGCAAAAAAAAAAAGTACTGCAATATAGGACCAGGATTTTGGCCTAATGGCAGAGTGCTTGCCTAACATGCACGAAGACCCGGACTTGATTCCTCGGTACCACATACATAGAAAAAGCCAGAAGTGGAGCTGTGGCGCAAATGGCAGAGCCCTAGCCTTGAAATAGCCCAAGGACAATGCTCAGGCTCTGAGTTCAAGCCCCAGGGCTGGCAAAAAAAAAAAGTACTGCAATATAATAAAAAGATATTCCTCAATGATCGAGATTCTCTCAAAAGCCAAGTTGTCTTTCACAGAAAACTCATGAAACATCAAATAGAGCCTGTCTCGACATGTAAGTATTGGCTCTCCAAGTTAGCAAGGGACTAGCCATTTTTGATGAAAACTTTAAACTGAGACCCACATGGGTGCCATTCAGAGATCCATTAGCCTTTGAGATCTTTGGCTAATGGAAGAGCAAAGGTCTCCCCTGCCAGACAGAAATCCTACATGCATGACTGAGGAGAATCCCTGAGGAACTACAGCTCTGAATATTTATGATTCTTTGTGCCCAGATGCAAATGCCATTCTCTGCCATTTTCATTGCTGGCCAGAGTAGCCCTGGTGGAAGGCATCACTTATGGGCTTCGCCCAGCACCCTGCAAAGGAAGTTGAAGCAGACCCTAGCACTAGCTTTGTCATAGAACCCTCAGACATCACATAGACCTCTCTCCCTCTCCCTCTCCCCCCACCCTCTCTCTCTAATACAGAAAGCCAGATACAAAATAACCTCCATCCCCAACTCTGTGCGTGCGTGTGTGTGTGTGTGTGTGTGTGTGTGTGTGTGTGTGTGTGTGTACTAATTTAATTTCTCCTTAGGGAATAAAAAAGACTTCAAAAGAAGCTGTCAAGATTGTTTTATTTTTTTATCATGTATTTTATTTCTGGAGCCAGCGTGCACATAAATGAGCACGTAGCTTTTAAATGTCATTACATGTTTCCTAGGAATCTTCAGATTTCTCATAAGAGAGTCTTGACACTCGAAGCATTTCAAAAGAAAACTTCAAAATCATTCTCTGTTCCTTGTTTATCTACTCTGTTTCCTAGCCTAGAATTCTGCAAATACACCTCTTAGCTCTGCAGGCATAGGCATAAAAGCCATAAAGCACAAGTAAGCAAGTCATAAATTGCAGGTAAGCAAGTCAGAATAAGGCAAATGGAGGTGCAAGGAAATAAATAACATAGCAACTTTGTATATAAGACTTTCTAGAATGCAAAACACAGAACTAATGCAGAGCTTCCTACCTTGGCTGTAGATTAGAACCACCCTGGTGGCTGGCAAAAAAAAAAAAAAAGTACTAATGCAGGCCCCTCCACTCTCAAACCCTGATTTACCTGGCCCAGGGCGATGTCCAGGTAAGCGTGGTTGAACACCTCCCCAGGTGGGAGCTTGAGGTATTTTGCTTTTTTTTTTTCAGTTATCACCCCAGCCCTTGTGGCACCTGTTTTGAAACACTGGCTAGGAATTTGGGTCCATTATCTTTGTTCTAGCTTTAGGATTATAATCTCAAAATCTGTAGGAGCCAGAAAGTCAGGGGGAGAGAAAGAAAGTTCAGACACATGGTAACAGAAAATGTCTCACTACCCTCACAATATCTGTTTACATTTGACCTTATTCCACAAATACTACTAAGGCCCCAGAGAGGAAAGGCATTGCATTAGTGAACTAAGGTTACTTAAGCTGCCATTCTCTAATGTTCTGTGCTGTGTCTCTTCACCAAGCCATCTCTGATTCAGACTTTCTAGTCTAGTAGAGTCACTACACATGATTTTTTAATCTTTTAAAAATAAATTTGGAGCCAGGTACAGTGGCTCACGCCTGTAATCCTAGCTATTCAGGAGGCTGAGATCTGAGGATCAAGGTTCAAAGCCAGCCCAGGCACAAAGGACCTGAGACTCTTACCTCCAGTTAACCTCTAGAAAACAGGAAGTGGGGCTTGGCTCAAGGGCCACTGAGCTGAAGAGCTCAGGGATAATGCCCCCAGAGTTCAAGCCCCATGACCCCCCCCCCAAAAAAAAATAGGGGCCAGGAGTTTGGCCTAGTGGCAGAGTGCTTGCCTACCATGCACGAAGACCTTGGTACCACATATACAGGAAAATCCAGAAGTGGTGCTGTGTCTCAAGTGGTAGAGCGGTAGCTTTGAGAAAAGCCTAAGGACAGTGCTCAGGCCCTGAATTCAGACCGTAGGACTCACAAAAATTAATTAATTAATTAATTAAAAACTCTGGGTGGGAGCCGGCACGGTGGCTCATGCCTGTAATCCTAGCTACTCAGGAGGCTAAGACTGAGGATCAAGGTTCAAAGCCAGCCCAGGCACAAAAGGACCTGATACTCTTATCTCCAATTAACCTCTAGAAAATGGGAAGTGGGACTGTGGCTCAAGGGTAGGGTGGTAGCCTTGAGCTGAAGAGCTTGGGGACATCACCCAGACCAAGTTCAATACCATGACCCACAAAAAAAAAAATATGGGAGTGAGTACTGGTAGCTGATGCCTATAATTCTAGCTACTCAGAAAGCTAAGATCTGAGGACAGAAATTCAGACCCAACCTAGGCAGGAAAGTCTGTCAGACTCTTATCTCTTATCTCCAATTAGCCAGCAAAAACTTGAAAGTGGAAGTGTAGCCCAAGTAATATTCAAAATATACATGATATTATGCGATAAATCTATATCTTAAGATATAGCAAAGCCAATTACCACATCCACATCTTTTGGTTACTCATTTTTGTAGCAAAAGCAACTATAATCTACTCATTTAGTAATAAAATCCAACTACTACATACTTCTAACTATGGGTCTTCCATCTCTAAGCAGTACCCTATATTTCTACTACTTTGTATCCTTTGACTCAGATCTATTACATTCTTCTGTTCCAGGTAATTGTGATTTATTTTCTGTTGATTGCTTATTTTTAGATTCCACATAAGAATGAAATCAGGCAATACTTTTGTTTCTGGATTATTCTTTCTAGCATAATGCCATTCCTGACAAACTGCAGGATCTGATCTATAAACTAATTTATTTTTATTTTCTTATTGTTACTATAAAAGTGATACACATCCCTTCTTGGATACTTGTTAAACATGACGTTTGAAATATGATGTAAAAAAATCAATGTTAATAAAATCTTTAAAAAAAAAAACAGGTAATGCGCAAAGGGATTGTAGTTACATAAGTCAGCTAAAGAGTACATTTCTTTTTTTTTTTTTTTTGGTCCATGGGGCTTGAACTCTGGGCCTGGGTGCTATCCCTGAGCTTATCAGCTCAAAGTTAGTGCTCTACTACTTGAGCCACAGCATCACTTCCGGTTTTCTGGTGATTAACCAGAGATAAAAGTCTCACAGACTTTAGTGCCCAGACTGGCTTAGAACTGTGATCTTCAGATCTCAGCCTCCTGAGTAACTAGAACTAGAGGCAGGACCCACCATGCCGGGCTAAGAGTATATTTCTTTTTGAACAATGCTTCCCTCTCTGTCTTCCAGTTTTTCTTTCCCATCCCTGACCAGAAGTTACACAGTTCATTTTCAACAGTGTCCAGTGAGTGCCACTGCTTCATTTGTTCACCTTTTGTCCCCCTATTTCTCAAATTGATTAATTTTAACCAAAGAACATTTTTTTTTTGTCTGTCATGGGGCCTGAACTCTGGACCTGGCCTCTGTCCCTCAGCTCTTCAGTTCAAGGCTAGCACTCTACTCCTTGAGCCACAGCACCACTTCTGGTTTTCTGATGGTTAATTAGAGATAACAGTTTCAGGAACTTTAGTGCCCAGGCTGGTTTTGAACTGCAATTGTCAGCTCTGTCTCCTGAATAACTAGGATTGCAGGCGTGAGACACCAGCGCCCAGTTCAATGAGCATTTTTTTGTACCATTGCAGAGCTTGAATTAGCTTTTTCACTCTACTTGAACCACAGCTCCACTTCTGTATTTTTTGGTGATTAATTGGAGATAAGTATCTCACTGACATTCCTGCCTAAGCTGGCTTTGAACCTCCATTCTCAGATCTGAGTCTCATGAATAGCTAGGATCACAGGCATGAGCCATCAGTGCCTGGCTTAAGCAAAGAACTTTTATGTCCAAATGAATAGCCAACAAAACAGGTGTTCTGAGTGACAGTAGATTTATATTTAGAACCCTGGCTCTATGTCCTTTCCTTCAATTCCTGGACTCCTGTTTCTTAAGAGAGGTCTTGTTGGGCTCCTTCCTCACCCCCAGTGAGTCAGCCCCACAGGCAGCCGCCAGGATGTTGGGTATAACCAGAGTGACTGAGAGTGTCAGTGAATGACTATGTGCCCGGAATGACATCACAGGTGACCTAAGCACTGGATTTTCAATGCAGCACAGCACGAGCTTCATATTAAGATCCAGGAAGGACCAATTGATGGCCCAGAATGGAATGGCTGAGCCCTCTTTCGCCAGGATCAGCTTGACTGAGCTGAATGGTGTTGCTAATACCCACTGATTGCATCTCAAGGACCACTTCCCTGAACTTAGCCCCAGTCTTGCTGTAACAAAGCTTTATTCCTGTACAGCTTCACCCACGTGGGAAATTGTAGCTCTCAAATGCATGGCATTAGAGACATGGTGGGGAAAAACACCTCTTACAATTGTATGGTGAAGAGGCAGGGAGGATTATAACTTAATTAATTTTCAGATAGCATGGAGCTATCTGAAGAAAAGATGCATTAGCTCTGTCAGGGGGTACGCTCAGTGGATTTTACACCTGAACCCTCCAGGGGGCGGGGGATATGGCTCAGTGGTAGAAGTACTTCACTCACTACGAAACAGAACTCTCACTTATGAGAGGAAGAGCCTGGAGCCCCTCACCACAGGATTCCATCAGTGCCACAGTGCCCCCTCCATGCCCAGCTTGGCACTGCTGAAACAGAACTCAGTGAAGAAGGGAAGTGACAGCCTGAACCCTCCCACAGACCCATCACTCACTCACTGCTCGGGGCTGGTGCACTCAGGGCTGCTCCCCTACTCTGAAATCAGGCCCGCAGGAGCGGTGTAGAGGACAAAGAACAGGGGGACAAAAGCCTCCAGAACCCCCACCAACTCTTGTAACCCCAACCGCCTAGGATCATGAAGGATGCCTGATGACTCACCTAGCACACACACAATTCTTAGCATTACTCACAGTGTTTATGAAACCCCGAACACTGCACTTTTTAGTAATGATCTTTTCCAAAGCCCTATAGATACCTGAGTCTAATGTTGGCCTTTTGAATAGAATCTAACACAGGGTTCCTTCCTGATATATATATATACATATACCAAGGTGCTACAATATACTACATATAATATCTACTCTATCTACTATTTACTGAGTATCTACTGTGTGTCAGTTACTTATAGACAGTTTTCTTAAGGGGGTATCAGGAATATGCGATGTACATATGCCAATGTTTTGATAGTAATTTAATAGTTACTAATATCTTTATTTTTCTTTGTGCCAGTAATGGGACTTAAACTTAAGTCCCGGATGCTATCCCTTAGTTTTTTCACTTAAGGCTGGTACTCTACCACTTGAACCACAGCTCTACTTATGACTTTTGGCTGATTAATTAGCAGTACGAGTCTCACAGACTTTCTTGCCCATACTAGTTTCAAACAGTGATCCTCAGATCTCAGCCTCCTGAGTAGTCAGGAAGAGGGTGTGAGCCACTGGCACTCAGGTATATGTATCTTAAAAGTTGTGCATGCATAACTATTAACCTATGCTTTTTTTCGATGTACATGGTACTGAAGAATCGAACCCGGGCCTTTGTGCATGCTAGGCAAGCACTCTACCAAACTCCTGGTCCCTGTTTATCTATTTTTAACCACTGGCAAATTTAACAGTTTTATGCTTTGACTATTATAGTAATTACCATGCAGCACACAGCCAGGCCGGCTATGTTCTTCTATACTCCTCCTACCAATGTCAGACTAGTAGCCATTTTGCAGAATGAAAACAAAGATGAGTAACTCCCTCAGAGCCACACAGCTCCCAGTCTAACTTTGTGGTCTCAACATGGTTTCACACGCACCCACTTAAACAATCCTCCCCCACAGTGGCTGAGGGGAGTGACTGCAACCATTTGTACACTTTCCCTGACCAAGAAAAAGGAAGCTTAGGCTGCAAGTACAAAACCAGGCAGGTTGACTTCAGAACGCACTGTCAAGGGCGCTTCTGCCAGCAAAGCATCCGGCATTATTACAGAGAGTTAGGGAGAACAGGAGGTGGCCTAGGGCCTGGGGTTAAAGGGCCATGGAAAGGGCTCCCAGTCTCCACCCACCCTGTGCCCTCTGAGCCTTGGCAAGTGCTGCATCCAGTCAGTCTGGGCCCAGCACCAAGTCTGTCTCCAGATACTGACTACCTGAAGCAGTGATGGGCAAAAACTAAATAACCAAAGGCCTTTCTTCAGGCTGCCAAAGCTGAGAAAGGCATGCAGGAAGGAGGCTGGAGATGCCCTCCACAAGAGCGCGCACACACCATCCCCACACTGGGGCTGTGAACCTGCTCCAATCATAATGGACTCCAGTTATCACCTCACCCTCACCACCTCTTTTCCTCTGTGTCCCTGTTCTTCTCCTCCTCTGTACTTTCTCACTAATTGACATTTTGAAATACTCCACCACTTGCCCAAAATGTACTCATACCATCCCATAATTCCAGAACTACTTGAAATAAGTAAGTAATAACTAAGTAGCTCTTGGCTGGTAATGGGGCTTATTATGTCAGATGGAAAAGAAATGGTGTTTCAACTCTTCTTGTTCCCATAAATCACCACTCCTCAAGCACACAGCAAATGTCTAGGATTGATGTCTGGGATGCTTATTGAATAAATTTACATTTCTTTTAAACTTGTGTAATGAACTCTAATTTTGGAGCAATAAAAACCATTTGTGTTGACAATATTACTGTAAAAAATGATCTGTTTGTCTTCATACATATCTCATTCAGCTAAGTGCTCCATGTGGATTCTTTATGTGGTGCAGAGACTTTTAATGCCTCTCCTGCCTAAGACTCCTCCAACGACTGCTGTCTCTTAGGGTCAGTGAGGGAAAAGTCTGGGAGGAATTTTTCCATTACCCCAGATTGTCAGCATCCTCCAAGTTTATTGTTTGTTTCCACATATAACTCTGTAACTAGGTACTCCATGATAATGTCTCAGCATCAAACAGGCCTGGCTCAATCTCAGTCCATAATTCCACTCTCTCAAGTACACAAAGAGCACAAGTAGATAAAGATGGAAGCATGAACTGAGGAAGAGTGAGGGAAGGGGTAACATTTTTCGAAAGAAATACATGCTCTACCTTATATAACTCCTCTATATATCACCCTTATAATAATGATAATTTTCTAAAGATGGAAGCATTGTTTTCAATGGTAAAACACAGGGAGCAACCAAAATATCCATCTCCACGAAAATGAATAACTATAGTGGCATATCATACAAGAATGAAAAGTAGTGGTTCAGATCATGACACTTGGGTAGACTCATTATCAACTGCTCATAGGAGAAAAATGGGACACATTTCTGTTCTACAGTTAGTGTTTGAGGTCCCCCCTCCCATGCAGCAAGATTGGCCATACTGCATAAGAACACAATGGGAGTCTGATGGAATTATACATCATCCACGGAGATAAACAAACTCAGGCTTTGTATTGGAAATGGAAGGCCAAAGGAATCTTTAATAACAACAACAAGCTGGGTGCCTGTGGCTGTAATCTTAGCTATTCAGAAGGCTGAGATCTAAGGGCTGCAGTTTGAAGCCAGCTCAGGCAGAAAAGTCCATGAGACTCTTATCTCCAAAAAACCACTCAAAAATGCCAGAAGTGGTTCTGTGGTTCAAGTGGTAAGCGCTAGCCTTGAACACTAAGAGGCTCAGGGACAGCGTTCAAGCTCTGGGACAAGGCTGTAGGGGTTGTGTGTGGGGAAACATGCAACACACACACACACACACACACACACACACAAACACACACAAAATAGTTACTGAGTACTTCCTGTGGCAGCCAGTATCCTAAATATTTACATGTTTTAAATCAATTAATTCTCCCTACATCCCAATAAAGTAGACACTAGTAGCATCTATATCATAGATAAATTAAGGCACAGAGGAGACAGGAACTGCCCAAGGCTACACGGTATGGTTAGGAATGAACCCCAACAGTCCAGCTCCTGAGCCTGTGATTTTAACTATCGTGAAGAAATGTCAAATAAATAAGTGGATTCTTCTTTATATAAGAAATTAGTATGGTAAACCTAAAAACACATGTGTAGATTATAAAGCCAGGTACTATTAATATATAAATGTTTTATGTAAAATTTTCCTTTTCTTTTTTTTTGGGGGGGGGGGTGTGGTTAGGGAGTTTGAACTTGGCCTGGGCATTGTCCCTGAGCTCTTCAGCTCAAGGCTACTGCCCTACCCTTGAACCAAGCCCCATTTCCCATTTTCTAGAGGTTTATTGGAGATAAGAGTCCAAGGTCCTTTTGTGCTTGGGCTGGCTTTGAACCTTGATCCTCAGATCTCAGCCTTCTGAGTAGTTAGGATTACAGATGTGAGCCACCGCACCCGGGCTCCTTTTCCTTTTCTTTTCTTTCCTTCCTTTCACCCCTACTCCCCCCTCCTGCAGTGTTGTTGTTGCTGTTGTTTTGGGGGCCAGTACTAGAGTTTGAATTCAAAGCCTAGGACTCTTGTTTAGTTTTCTTTTTGCTCAAGGCATCACCTGAAGAACACCTCCACTTCAGCTTTCTGCAGGTTAATTGGAGAACAGTGTCTCACAGATTTTCCTGCCCAGGCTAGCCTTAAATCACAATCCACAGATCTCAGCCTCTTGAGCATCTAGGATTACAGGTGTGAGCTACTAATACCTGGATTGTATAAGGATTCTTAAATAGACTGGAAGCAGCTACATTACCCCCAAGAAATGCTTCATGGGTAAAAAAAAGAAGAGGAAAATGATAAAATAGTTACCGGTCTCTCTAGCGTTTTATCATTAAAAAAAAAAAAACACAAAAATCTAGCTAGGCATGGTGGTGTCTAACCATTTTCCAGTTACTTGAGAAGCTGAGGTAAGAGGATCACTTGAATTCAGGCATTTGAGACCAGGCTGGGCGACATATAGAGACAGTCATCTTAAACAAAAAAGGAAAAAGGAAATTTTAAAAAAAGGTAATACAAATACAAATTTCTTTTTTTCCTATTTATTTATTTATTGCCATTTCTGGGACTTGAACTCAAGGGCTGGCTTTGTCCCTCTCTGTGCTCAAGGCTAGCACCCTGCCACTTGAGCCACAGTACTACTTCTGACTTTTTCTGAGTAGTTTATTGGAGGAAGATAAGAGTCTCACTGAGGAAGTGGTGCTCTGGGTCAAGGAGTAGGGTGGTAGCCTTGAGATGAAGAGCTCAGGGATAACACCCAGGCCCAGAGTTCAAGCCCATGACTGACCAAAAAAAAAAAGTCTCCCTGACTTTCATGCCCAGGCTGGCTTTGAACCGCCATGGGCCTCAGATCTGAGCCTCCTAAGTAGCTAGAATTACAGGCATGAGTCACCAGCACCTGGTTATAAATACAAATTTCTAGCAGTAAATTCTTTATAATAGAAATACAGGAGTTCATTATTTTATTCCTTGAATTTTTTTTTTCTAAATGAAAAGCTGTTTAGCAGGAAGGAACTTAAGTGAGCGACTGACCTGAGTTTTAGGTTCCTAATTTATGCAAGAAATGTTGAGGATGTTAATCTGCCTCTACCAGGTCACATGAGTGAAGTGACTTATCGGTATTAGAGAAATTAGAAACTATAAAACCCTAACTGAAAATAACTAAAACACAAAGAAATGGTGGAACAGGGAAGCAATTAGGCCCTGACTTCAAACCCTAGTGTATGTGTGTGTGTATATATATATATATATATATATATGTATATATATATATGTATATGTATATATGTATATATACATGTCTATGTATATATATGTATATATATATATTAATGACAGAGAAATGAAAAAGGAGAAGAGGAATGATCCTGTCTAGCCAGAGCCAGCACAGGGATGCAAGCAGAGAACAGAGATGCTCTGTGCTGGAAAATAGGAGAGGACAGGAGGGCACAGGAGAGGGTAGGCTCAAGGATAATGCCTAGGCCCAGAGTTCAAGCCCCATAAGCAAAAAAAAAAAAAAAAAAGCCTCCAATGGACAATGCTAATGAGTAAGCCAATTTGTGATTTGTGGCCAAATAAAACCCAATCTTTCCAAAAAGCATGTTTTTAAATCCAGGCAGCCACCAGTATATCATTCACACTGCTTAGCATTCAATAAAAAAATTCTTAGATAAGCCAGGAATTGGTGGCCCACACCTGTAATCTTAGCTACTCAGGAGGCAGAGATCTGAGGATCAAGTTTCAAAGCCAGCCCCAGCACAAAAGGACCAATTAATCTCTCCAATTAACCTCTAGAATACTGGAAGCGGGGCTTGGTTCAAGAGTAGGGTGGTAGCCTTGAGCAGAAGAGCTCAGGGACAGCACCCAGGCTGAGTTCAGTGCCCATGACCCACAAAAAAAAAAAAGATTCTTAGATATGCAGGAAACTAGAAAAATGTGACCCATAGTGAGATGAAAATTCATTCAATAAAAACAAGGCTCAAAATGACAGTGGATAAAATCCTAGTTAATAATATCCTGGTTTGTTTCCTCCCCATCCCCCAAGTCTCCTGAGTAGCTAGGATTATAGGCCTGAGCTACTCGCACCCAGCATAAAAGCTATTTTTTTTAAAGAACTTCAAAAACAACTTTCAAAATTATGTATCATGAAAAGCTTACTGGAAAGCTTAACCCCATTAAGAAACAGTGAACTTGCAGATAAGACTATTTAAACTATTCAAACTGGAACACAGAAGACATGTACGCCAAAATACCTGACAAAAGGAACAGTCTTAGGGACCTGAGGCAAAAAATACAGCAAGTGGATTAGCATATGCTCAATTAGAATGCCAGGGGAAAGGGGAAAGATATGAATACTTAAAGCAATAATGACCAAAAATGTATCCAAATTTGACTTAAAAATCTAAATCCAAAAACTTCAATATCTTCCACACATTATTAACAAAAAAGGAAATCATCAAAAAGACATTATTGCAAGACATGGTGGTACACTGCCTATAATTCTAACACTTGGGAAGCTGAGATAGGAGAATTATGAGTTCTAGGCCACGCTGCGCTATATAACAAAACATTAAAAGATAGGCTAAAAACTGCCACTAATACAATAAAAAGAGGGAAGGAGTCAAAAGAAAGAGAAATGGCATCTCTCAGGCAATAGGGAACATTATCAAGATAAAATTCTATGTGCATGAAAGCATTTCTCAAAATTATAGGTGAATAAAACCGGTAACCTGAATGAATGGAAAACTAAAGCAGATATATAAAATATGAAATAAGCCTGTGCTCTGGTGGCAGATTTCCTGAAGGAATAGAAAAGTGCTTGAATCTATCTTGCTAATGCTGATCTTATACATGAACAGAGCCCAGTGAGACGATGCTCAGAATGACACCTGGGGCACAGTCAATCACGAAGAAACAGAGCTGCAGTGGGGTCATGCATCCCATCCATGCACATGCCTTAGGTTTCATCCTGCACCCTGAAGCGCCTACCATGCACCGAGCCCAGAGGAAATGCTGCATTTCAATGTGTACATGAGGTCAACACAGTGACCTTACAGTTTTCCCAACACTCTTAAACCACTTTTCCATTCTCCCCTATAATTCTCCCTATGAGTTCCCCCAGATATAGCCTTTGATTTGTATTTCATCACTATCATCTGCATGATTAATAGAAAACTCCAATGACATTTTTAAGCTATACAATGCATAAAAGTTTGGGGAAATTAGGAAGAAAAGCAAATAGTATAAAGCAAACAAATTAGATAAATTGTACAGATTAGTTTAGAAACATAAGATTCCAATAAGCAAAAAGAAATACACTTCACTGCTATGCCACTGCCTACATTCCAAAAGATATTGTTCCAAGCTATAAGAATATATATTATGTAAATATATATATTACACACACACACACACACACACACACACACACACACACACATTAGAGAATATCAGCCAAGTGCCAGTGTTTCATGTCTAAACTCATAGCTATTCAGGAGGCTGAGATCTAAGAATTGCAGTTTGAAGCCTATCTAGGTTAGAAAAGTGAGACTTCATCTCCAGTTGACCAGCAAAAAGCCAGGTGGAGGTATGACTCAAGTGGCAGAGTGCCAGACATTGTGTAAGAAAGCTGAACAAGTACAAGGTGCTAAGTTCAAACCCTGGCACCACCTAGAAAGGAAAGAGAGAAGAAAGAAATGTATAGCAAGCATCTACAGATATATTCAGGCCTTACATTAAGACATATGTATCTATCTACCCTGTCCTGGGTAAGGTACAGCCATCACTACATGGCTTCAGCAGTGAGGATTTTTCAAATGGCTTTGAATCTCAAAGTATATCTTTGGTGGCTTTGAGAATGCTACCTGCCCTCCTAAAAATCTTGTGTCAATCACCCAATAGTTATTATATTAAAAAATACTGAATGGGCTGGGAATGTGGCTCAGTGATAGTGTGCTTGCCTAGCACACATGAAGCCCTCAGTACCACATAAAGAGAAAAGGCCAGAAATGGTGCTTTGGCTCAAGTGGTAGAGCACTAGCCTTGAGCACAGACAGGATCAAGGACAGAGCCCAGGCCCTGACTTCAAGTCCCAGGTGGTCCAAAAAAAAAAAATAGTACTGAAGCTGGGTGCCAGTGACTCACCTCTGTAATCCTAGCGAAGATCTGAGGATTAGAAGCCAGACCAGGCAGATAAGTCCATCCGTGAATCTCTTATCTCCAATGAACCACCAGAAAGTGGCACTGTGGCTCAAGTGGTAGAGTGCCAGCCATAAGAAATGAAGCTGAAAACTAGTGCCCAAACTTCAAGTTGCAGCCCCAGTGTAGGCATTAAAATATACTTTTTTAAGAGCAGCTGACATTCTTTCAGTGCCTGTGCACCCAGCAATGGAATGTTACAATGTGGGACTGGAGAAACACATACTCAAACACATTTCTTCCAACATCTCCAAAGGCCAACCAAACTTTGTCTTTTCTACCAATACTGGGGCTTGAACTCAGAGTCCAGCTTTTTGCCCTAAGCTAGCATGCTACCACTTGAGCCACTGATCCACTTCCAGATTTTTTTTTTTGTAGTTAATTGGAGATGAGGCTCACAGACTTTCCTGCTGGAGCTGGCTCTGAACAGTGACTCTCACATGTCTGCCTCCTGGGTAGCTAGGATAAAGTGTGAGCCACCAGCACCCATCTTGTGGCATATTTTATTGAAATGTATAGCAACCTCTCTCTTCCCTTACAGGAGCTGTCTGAACTGAAATCCCAGAAACTTCACAGAAGAGACAAACCCATACACTTTCACGAGCTTTCTCTCCTATCTTCTGGTTACTGTATTATTTATGTTTTATTACTACTTTCTGCTCATCAAATCTAATTAAACCTGTCATGAACACAGTGGTTCATGCAATGTTGAGAGAATGTCAAACTGTCCTAGGTTTTTATGGATTATATTATGAGAAAACAGGACAAGCTAGTTCTAAGGCAAGGCTGAAAATATACTGGGTTGTTGTTTTGTTGGTTTGTTGGTTTGTTGGTTTTTCCCTGTATGGTGAAAGCAAGTTTTTCTGGTGATGCACGCCAATTGGTGAAGTGGAAAGTATTTTCTAAGTAACTATCTGAATAGCAGGAGTCAGCAGCTATATTCACTTGCTCCCAAACCTTCAAGAACATTCTTCTAATTCTGGCTCTTCTAACTCTGCAAGGGCGATGCAGGCAGTCCCAAGAGGATGGGAGGAACAGTAGCACTTTGCATCTTCTCTTTCTTCCCCTGTAGGACTGCTTCCTCTTCAGCATCATTTCCTCCTGTGAAACTCCTTGCCAGTTTCCCCAGGCATGCATGTGGAGGCAAGTGGAGGCTCGATAGGTCTTAAAGACAGAGACATCATCTAGTAAGGCAACTAATCCAAAGGAAACAATTTCAGAATCTTCAAGGCTGAGAGTAGGTGTTCTCAGGGGTGGTTTGGCCAGGCATGGTGGTTCATACCTGTAATCTTAGCTTACGAAAAGGTTGAAATCTGAGAATCTTGGTACGAGCCAGCCCAGGAAGAAAAGAGAGACTCTCCAATGAATAAGCAAAATAACAGAAGGGGAGATGTGGCTCAAATGGTAGAGCACCAGCCTTGAACAACAACAACAACAAAAAGCTGAGCAAGAGAACGAGAAGCCCTGAGTTCAAGCTCCTAGAGGAGCAACATTTTAAAAACTAAGAGTAGTCTGTTTCAGCAAGACACACTCACAGAGAGCTAGAAATTCTAGGTCCCAAACTTCTTCACTCAGAAGTCCTCCGTTTCACCCTTTAGAAGGTCCCATTCCTTCTCATCATTGTCTTAATTCTCTCAAAAGAGACCTGGCCAGGCGTGAGTTGAGTTAAATTTTGTGATTCCTCTTCAGCAAGATTGGCTCTGTGGCTGCAAGAAGTGAGGCTATTTTAGAAACTCTAGTTTAAAAGCTCTTTTGATTTTTGAAGACTAGAGCTGAAAAGTTAAACATCTAAGATTGCCAATTTTTTTTCCTCTAAGTACTCCAAGACACCCAGAAACACTCCCCGACTTCCTACCATGTTTTCTAGTCCACAAGAGTCTCCTACAGCAGCTTACTCCCTAAAGGCATACTTTGATCACAAGTACTCAAATGAGTTTCAGCATCAAACTAAGCCAACAATACACATACACACACACACACACACCTTTCATTTGTACTCATATTTATTTATTTATTTACTTACTTACTTACTTATTTATATATTTTGCCAGTCCTGGGCTTGAGCTCAGGGCCTGAGCACTGTCCTTGGACTTTCTCAAGGCTAGAGCTCTACCACTTGCGCCTCAGCCCCACTTCCGGCTTTTTTTCTATGTATGTAGTACTGAGGAATCAAACCCAGGTCTTCGTGCATGCTAGGCAAGCACTCTACTACTAGGCCAAACTCCCAGCCCCATCATTTATATTTCAAAAGTATAGGTATCCAGGCGTTGGTGGCTCATCCCTGTAATCCTAGCTATTCAAGAGACTGAGATCTGAGGATCACAACTTGGAACCAGTCCAGTAGGAAAATCCATGCGGCTCTCAGCTTCAATTAGCCACCAAAGCCAGAAGCAGAGCTGTGGCTCTAGCCTTGAGCAAAAAAAAACACTAAGGGAAAGCACCCAGGCCCTGAGTTCAAGCTTCAGTAGGAGCACAAAAATACAAAAATAAAAGTATAAAGATTACAAATCTGTTATAACATAGCTATATTGAAGGGAGAAGGGAAAAGAGATGGGAGCTGATTGGATAAATCAGGCCTTCCCCCCCCCCCCAGTCATGGGGCTTGAACTTTGGGCTTGGACACTCACTATCCCTGAGCTCTTCAACCCAAGGATATTGCTCTACCTCTTGAGCCACAGCACCACTTCTGGTTTTCTGGAGGTTTGCTGGAAATAACCCATTCTGTGCCCAGACTGGCTTTGAATCGCAATCCTCAGATCTCAGACTCCTGAGTAGCTGGGATTACAGGCGTGAGCCACCAGTGCCCTGCAAATCAGGCATATTTTTAATGACAGCAGTAAATAAACAATTCTTAAAGTTGAAGGGTAGAGAAATAATGTAAGCAGTTAAATAAATATCATTATCACTAAAAGAATAAATAGAGAAATGGTTAAAAGTGGCTGCCCTTCCTGGACAAAGAGTGGATGAGAAAGATGAATTAGGAAATTGTTCGATCTTTTTAACACTCTACATCTCCCCTTACTCTGTCATCTCTGCTCACGAGCAACTTCAGGTCTTAGAGACATTCATTTCACTTCTCATTGCCCTTTCTAAGCTAAAGAACTATATCCTTGACATCTCATAGGATCCTGCTTCTCATGTTCTTGATTAATGGTCCCCAAACCAATATAAACATTAGAATGACCTGAGAACACTCAGGGAGGCTGAGATCTGAGGATCACTGCTCAAAGCCAGACCAGGCACAAAAGTCTGTGAGACTCTTCACTCTAGTTAACCACCAGAAAACCAGAAGTGTTGCTATAGCTCAAAGTGATAGAGCACTAGCCTTGAGCTGAAGAGCTTAGGGGCAGTGCCCAGGGAGAGTTTAAGCTCCATAACCGACCCCCCCCAAAAAAAAACAAAAACCTTGGTTACATTGGGGTTTTCATTTCTTTCTTTCTTTCTTTTTCTTTTTTTGTGGGTCATGGAACTTGAACTGGGCCTGGGCTCTGTCATTGAGCTCTTCAGCTCAAGGCTACCTCTGGGCATGGGCATTGTCCCTGAGCTCTACAGAGCAAGGGTTGGGCTACCCTCAAGCCAAGCCCTACTTCCCTACTTCCTGTTTTCTAGAAGTAATTGGAGATAAGAGTCTCAGGTCCTTTTGTGTCCGGGCTGGCTTTGAACCTTGCTCCTCAGATCTCAGCCTCCTGAGTAGCTAGGATTACAGGCATGAGCCACCACGCCCAACTTGTCCTTCCTTCCTTTTTCTTTTCTTCTCTTTCCCCTTTTCTTTTTTTCCCCAATTCCAAGGCTTGAACACAGGGCCTAGGCAATGACCTTCAGTTATTTTTGCTTAAGGCTAGTGCTCTACCACTGAGCCACAGCATCATTTCTGGCTTCTTCTGTGTATGTGGTAATGAGGACTCGAATCCAGGGCTTTGTACATGCTAGGCAAGCACTACTACTAGGCCACATTCTCAGTCCCTGATTAAATTTTATGTTATGCATATTTACATTCTTTTGTTCTGTCTTGAACTCAGGGGCTGGAAACTGCCTCTGAGCATGTTTGCTCAAAGCTGGTACCCTACCACTTGGAGCCACAGCTCTACTTTCAGTTTTTAGCTCTTTACTTAAAGATAGTCTCAGACTTTCCTGCCTGGGCTGGCTCTGAACCTCAGATCTCAGCCTCCTGAGCAGCTAAGATTACAGGTCTGAGCTACCAACTCCTGGCTTACAATTTTCTTTAAGCCAAAAAAAAGAAAGAAAAAAACCTCTCAAGTTATCACCTCCATGTAGGTGATGATGTTTCCTTTGGCAAAAGTTTAGTAATGGTTGGTTGGAAATAAGGAAGAGGTCCCTTCAGAGACCTGAACCTCCATTTAACCCAGAGCAGAAAGCAATGCCTCAGGACAATCCTGTGGAAGGAAAATGTCAAAAATGTCAGCTACTGTGATGGCCCATTACATAAGATCCTCATTTTTGCTCGTTTGCTTTTGCTCTGATCTTATTTCTGTCCATCACCATGGAGGAAGTGCATTAGAAACGTCTAGCTCTTGTGCCCACATTCAGCAGTTGGCCTGAAGTGAAGTACCATGAAGCTAGAGAAGTCAAAATGAGGCATGATTTTAATAGGCCTGTGAGCTATACCTGGAAATGTCTGCAAGTGATCGGTTGCCTCATTCTGAAGTCTACTGAAGCAGCTTCTCTGACGTAGAACCACTTGAGAGAACTCACAAAGTTACTGTTCCCCAGGTGCCCGCCGCTCACACCTGTAATCCTAGCTACTCAGGAGACTTAAACCTGAGGATCAAAGTTCAAAGCCAAGCAAGACATTTGTAAAGTCCTGGAGACCCTTGTCTCCAATTAGCTACCAAAAATCTGGAAGGGGAGCTGTGACTCAAGTGGTAGAGAACCAGCCTTGACCAAAAATAGCTCAGGGAAAGCATCCAGGCCCTGAGTTCAAGCCCCAGGACACACACATGCACACGCATACACAATGCAGCGAACTACACAACTGTTCAAAATATATACAGGCGGGCCTGGAGTTTGGCCTAGTGGTTAAAGTGCTTGCCTAGCATGCATGAAGACCCGGGTTCGATTCCTTGGTACCACATACATAGAAAAAAGCCAGAAGTGGTGCTGAGGCTCAAGTGGTAGAGCTCTAGCCTTGAGAAAGTCCAAGGACAGTGCTCAGGCCCTGATCTCAAGCCCAGGACTGGCAAAAAAAAAAAATATATATATATATATAATATATATACAGGGATTTACCCAATCTCCACTTATAGAAAATGCTATCCAGTGAGATTTGTTGCTGGTAGATTAAGTACATTAGACAAGAATGTTATAAAGATACTAGGTGACTCTGGGTCCAATGGACAACTCAGGGCCAGTCTTAATTGTCCTTTAGCTTGAGAGACAAACTGCTGACAGTACCTCAGTATGCATCCAGCTCTTGGCTAGGGCTCAGGACTCTATGAGCCTCACTCACCAAGCTGCCCAGAACAGGAGAGGGACAGCTCCCAAACAATGAGAGCAGGAACATGGTTAGTAAACGACAGAGAGCAGGGCTGAACAGATGGCTAGCTCGTGCCACTGGCTTAGATGCTGTGTAAGGACAGGGGCCAGTCCATACTTACCTCTTTATACATCCTAGAATCCAAATCACAGTAAGTCCCCAGTAAAACCTGGTTCCTTTCAATAAAAATCAACACTGAAAAAATGGGAACTAGGTCATCGTGCTAAGTTATTTTCACCATAAGTCCCACCAAACCTTCTACTACATGATTCTATGTGGAATAAAAACCAAACAAGCAACAATGCTTGTAGGCATTGGTAACTCACACCTGTAATCCTAGTTACTTAAGAGGCTGAGCTCTAAGGATCCCCATTTGAAGCCATCCCTTGCAGGAAAGTCTATGCAAACATTACTTGTAACACAAAAAGAACTTGTAGAGCAGAATTTGGCACCATGATCCACACATAAGAGATGTTCATTGCATCCACATGTGCATCCACATGTGCATCCACATGTGCATCCACATGTGCATCCACATGTGCATCCACATGTGCATCCACATGTGCATCCACACATAAGAGATGTTATACTGCAAGAGACATCAGGAATAACTCAAGTATCCAAAACCAGGAAAGCAGTTCCATCACTCATGCAATACAGAAAGTATGGAAAGCAGTCAGGTGCCTTTGGCTATTCCCATAATCCTAGCTACTCAAGTGGCTGAGATCCAGAGAATCTTAACTCAAAGCCAGCCTGGGCAGAAAAATCCAAAGACTCCATCTTTAATGAACCAGCAAAGAGCCAAGCTTGGAAGTATGGTGGCTCAAGTGGTAAAGCACCAATGGAGCAAGTGTCAGGCCCTGAGTATAAACCTTGGTGCCAACATCCCTCCCCCAGCCAAAAAAGTAAGTATAGCAGGATGAAATGCACATCGCAGAGTAAAATATGATTTTGCAAAACAATTTTCAATAGATAAAGAATAAGACACAAGAAAATATGATACTAGCGAGTTTTCGCTGGGTGAAATACTTATGGAGATTTTTTTGAGTTGGGTTTTTTTCACTTTTAATTTTGAACTTACAATGTTTTTATTTTTATTTTTTTGTTGTTGTTCGTGGGGCTTGAACTCTGGGCCTGGACATGGTCCCTGAGCTCTTCAGCTCAAGGCTACCGCCCTACCCCTGGAGCCACAGCCCCACTTTCCTGTCTTCTGGTGACTAATTGGAGTTAAGGGTCTCACAGACTTTAGTTCCCTGGGCTGGCTTTGAACTGCAATCCCCAGATCTCAGCCTCCTGAGTAGCAAGGATTACCGGCATGAGCCACCACACCCAGCTTAAAATTTTATTTATTTATTTATTTATTTATTTATTTTTGCCAGTCCTGGGCTTGAGCTCAGGCTTGAGCACTGTCCTTGGACTTTCTCAAGGCTAGAACTCTACCACATGAACCTCAGCACCACTTCCGGCTTTTTGCTATTATGTGGGGTACCGGGGAATCGAACCAGGGTCTTCGTGCATGCTAGGCAAGCACTCTACCACTAGGCCAAACTCCTGGCCCCTAAAATGTTATTTTTAATTGCCTTATAGATACAGGAAGGTGATAATTAATAGAGCTGTTTGAAAAATGTTGAATTCATTTCTTTCAGAAACCCCCACTCAGAATGCTCCAAAGTTCTACTTAACTTCTAAATCCACTTCTTAGAATTAACATTTAATTATCTGTTTAAAAAATTATTTCCATTACAGACTCATGATGTGGAATGACACAACTGCTTAGAAAGGTAAAAAGTGGAGACAAATGTCATGTAGTTTTATTCTCAGCATCCTCATTTCAGACACAAAGAAACTTGATGTATATTAAGAAAAACAAAACTAATTATTAAGTGTTTTGTAAAAGGGCATTGTCAAAACAGTGTGCACCTCGCCAATCAGTTCTTGTACTTAATGTTTTTGAGAAATGTCATAGACAACAGTTAGCTATGATTATTTAGCTCATCTTATTTAAATTCTGATTTGAAAATAAAATTTTGGGAATAACATATTTGAGAAAACAAAAATAATTGTGTCACTTTTCATTTGCTAAGTACCAAGATAAATTTAGCAGCTAACGGTATTTCTTAGAGAACTTTATGTAACTCATATCATCAAACTATTTGTAAATCACAATGCAAAAGAAATCTTCCTATTCTGGTAAAAAAAAAAAACACTTTTATTACTAAGTTATAAAAGGTGCTGGTGGTTCACAATGAGGATTATAGTTCAAACCCATTCCAGGAAGAAGTCTGTGAGACGCCTATCTTCAATTAACCACAGAAGAGCTGAAAGTGGAGCTGACATCAAGTAGACCACTAGTCTTGAGCAAATGCAGCTCAGGATCCTTGCCCAGGCCCTTAGTTCCATGCCCCAGGACCAGCACACACATCAATCAATCATTAATCAAACTTACCAGGTACAGTAACTCACAACTGTAATCCCAGCTACTTAAAAAAATATCGGAAAGACTGAGATATGAGGGCAATTCAAGCAAAAAACTCAGATCATCTTAACCATTAAAAAAAATTGGACATAGTGACATGTGCCTGTTATCATGGGTACACAGAAGTGTCAATAGTATTGCAGTCCAGCCCAGCCTGGGCATACACACAAAATGGAACTGAAGTGTTAAGGGCTGGAGCACAGCTAAAATGGTAGTGCCTACCCAGCAAGTGAGACCTTGAGGTCTAGCCCCACCACCAATGATGATATATTTAGCCTAGTACTTCTTTCCTCCTCCATCCTTTTTAAGACTGATTGCAATTTAATTTACTTACTTTTTGGTAGCATTGGGGTTTGATTTACCACTTCTTCCCCCTCTTTTCATTTTTCTGATAGGGTCTTTCCCATTTTTTCCCTAAGGCTGATCTCTGCCCTTCCTAATGAATGCCTCCCAGCAGCTGGAATTGCAGGCATGTGCCACCATGCTTAGCCCTTTTGTAATTTTTAATGGGTTTCATTATGACCTTTCCACACTGTGTTTCAATGATATTCTCCTCTAATCCTGCTGCCTTGCCCCTACCCCAATCCCTAATAATAAAGTCCCTCATTTATATTTGTGACCATTTCTTTAGATCCAGCTTCCATGATAAATATCTAAGTTTTTTTTTTTTTTAAAGCCACGTGTTTTCAGGCACAGATGGGAATTTTAATTGAAAGTGCAGTTTAATTTGAGGATATTTAATGTGGTTTTCCCAACAGGGTGCCCTGTGAAGGCTTTCTGGGGACAGGACTTTCTCAAGGCAGAGTTAACTGGAGCTGTTGTGGGGGGCCATCTTTGTTGGCTATTTGTAGGGAATGTGGAGCTCAATAGAGCACATGGTTGTTCTAAAAATGAAAGGTATTTGTGCCTAACACAAGATTAAATTTTATTTGGCCAAGCGATGTGCTTATTGCACAATAATAAGTAGGGCTGTTTTGACTCATGGCAGCAAATTAAGCAAAGGCAGAGAACTCTGGAGAAAGGTAATGGGTGCCAATGAGGACTAACATGAGTCATGCCAATTTCAGAGCAACCTTCTGCCTAAGGTCCCAAGACAGATTTCTCTTGAAGTTCTGTACCCCGAAGATTTAAGAAGTAGATATGTAAAAGTAAACTTCAAAAATTAAAAAAAAATAATGGGGTGACATTGTCCAAAAAAGAAATGCACTCTTTACTTGTAACAAACACCTTTGTATATTATCTTTATCACAATAAAAAGAAACTTAAAAAAATTAACGTGCTCCTGAAAAATTCCCAGCTTCCCCAGAACCTTGATTGTCTGCCCCAAATCAGAGGTTGGCTTTCAATACATAAACTGACTCTACTGAAATTCACACACAGATATTAGAAATGCTTGTTTTATTACGAAAACACTTGACAAGTGTACTTTGTCACAAAATCAATCGCCTAATTTTAAAAGGACATGACCTGAAGACATTGATTACAACATAGATCTTTCTTTTCTCAAGCTATTCAGGGTAAACAAGAAGGCCCTTGCTCTCACGGAGCTTACATTCTAGCACAAAGAACATTTACAGAACATGACAAATTTATGATAAATAAAAGTAAACTTAACATTTTATAAGAGCATACAGAAGGAAAGCCAGGAAACTGCCAACGAGTTCCAAAGGAAGCTATGCTTCATGGAGGAAAGTAAGAGCTTCAGTTGAAAGGCTTGAGTTCAATTAGAAGTAGATGATAATGGTTTGGACACAGGAAGCCTGGTGGACCCTAAGATGAAAAGGACTAGGAAGGATCATAAAGCTGATAGCCTAGAATGGCTGAAACCAGTCTCCTGTGAAGTGCAAATAGGGAGGCTGAAGGAGTGAAAATGAAGATCACGAATGTGGGAGGCTGGAACTTTTATAGAAACCACTTAAGGATGTTAGGAAGTATGGCTGCTCAAGGATGTACCTAAGGGGGCGGTTCTAATTCCAGAGTAGACAGGTAGGTCTATGGAAGACCAGATGCAGGAGACCACTTATGTGGTCCTTAGTGGTAAAAAACCTAAATGGCGATAATCAAGAGACAACAAAGGCAAAAGCCATAGAAGTTGATGACTGAGTGAAGCTGTTCTAAGACTACCACGTAGGTATCAGCAGACCTGCTGGGAATGCAGGAGTGAACTGGGTTAAGGACAGGTGATACTAATGGATAGATGCCATGAGTGACAGAAATGGATCAGCAGGTACAATCAAGACATAAAAACACATCCCTTAAAAATAAGGAGATGTTGCTGGCCATGGTGGCTCATGCCTGTAATCCTAGCTACTCGGGAAGCTGAGATCTGAGGATCACAGCTCAAAGCCAGCCTGGGCACTAAAGTCCGTGAGTGAGACTCTTATCTCGCATTATCTCCCAGAAAACGGGAAGTGGTGCTGTGGCTCAAGGGATAGGGTGGTAGCCTTGAGCTGAAGAGCTCAGGACCAATGCTCAGGCCCAGAGTTCAAGTCCCACAACCAACAACAACAACAAAAAAGGAGATCTTAATGCTGGTGGCTTACAAATATAATCCTAGCCACTCAGGAGGCTGAGATCTAAGAATGGGGGTTCAAAGGCAGACCTTGCAGGAAAATCTATGAGACCTTTAATTTCTTTTTGTTTTTCTTTTCTTTTCTTTTTTTTTTGCCAGTCCTGGGCTTGAGCTCAGGGCCTGAGCACTGTCCTTAGACTTTCTCAAAGCTAGCGCTCTACCACTTGAACCTCAGTACCACTTCTGGCTTTTTTCTATGTATGTGGTACTGAGGAATTGAACCCAGGTCTTCGTGCATGCTAGGCAAGCACTCTACCACTAGGTCAAACTCCCAGCCCCCCAAACCTTTTATTTCTAATTAACAAAAAAAGGTCAAATGGTAAGCCAAGTAAGAATACAAGGACCTGAGTTCCTTGCAGACTTGCAAGATGGCAGGCCCATGCTCAGCCACTCTGCTCTATCTTCCAAAATTTCACAAAGAAATCTCTATATAGACGGAGTGCTAGAGAACAAACCCCTTGGAACCACCAGCTGGTGGGAAGACAGTGAAGAGAAAAATTGAAGTGGACTCCTATACACATGGGAATGAGTCTGCTCATGACCCCTAACCACAACTACTCAAGTTAGTTTGTAAAAAGACTCAAAAGCAAGAAAAAGGAGGCAACATACGGAAGGAATTCCTTCAAATGTGCTTTACTCACATTGCTCTAGCGCCTACTTTAGGAGATACAACAGGATTCACTGTGAGAAGAAATCTTATGAATGCAATGAGTGTAGAAAAACAGAGATAGCTCACTTCTTAGCATGAAATCCTTCAAGGCAAAAATGCTACATCACAAGTAATATAATGAATGTAGCAAATCTAAGTGCTCAATCTTACTAAGCAATAAACAAATATACACTAAAGAAAACTGTTCATCTTCAGCACTCTTTCACAGACAAAAGATACAAAAGAGAAGTTTACTAGATGTAGCCAATATAGAAAACTATGAGCAACCATCTAACAGCAAGCTAAAGAATACACACTAGAGAAAAACCTTTCAAGTATGATCAATGTGGGAAAACTTTTAGAGTGAGCCTTACTCTTACTGCACACCAAAAAACCCACACTGGCAAGAAACGACATATAAGTACTCACTGTGAAAGTCTTCAGGAAATGCTCTCAGGTCTCAAAGAAACACACATATTCATAATGGTGAAAAGCCCCATTATAAACAGCATGACAAAGCTCTCCACTGTGAATCTTCCCTCAATTCTCACAGAAAAAAATACACAAGACAAAAATACAATATGAAAGTAAGAGGTGTGGGAGTTTTCAAGATTCTGTTAACTCAAAGGAGGCATGAAACTTCACCCCAAGGGAAAAAAAAGCCTTATAAATACAGTGAGTGTTACAAAGCATTTAACACAGCAGACAGGATCATTGCCACAGGAGAAGAAACACAAAATGTGCAGTGTGGAAGGCACTCCTACTGCCCGCCAGAGCATGCACATGCTGAAGAGATCCTACAGTAACACACTTCAGTCTTAAAGGACACCAAAGACATCACACAGGTGAAAAACCTGTAATCAGGGTAGGAAGGTGTTCCTGCCTCATTCCTCATAGGAGAATAATCAAAGAATGTAAATGTAAGAAATGGCTCTTTCATTTATTTAAGGAATGATAGTAATGCTTTGTTCCTAAGTTCTGTGCCCACCCACAGAAACAGCAGCAACAATCGGACTGCCAGGGCTGTGTGCTTTATATTCCCATGAGGCAACAGTATTATCTGACCAAGTATGGTCTCAAGGTGACCTAAGGTACAAGAGCATGTGTCTATAACTGAATATGCTGACCTGAGGTAGTATAGCATGTGTCTATAACTGAATATGCTGAATCATAATCCTCAGCAAGTGTGGCATCAGGACTCTCAGAGAGTTACTATGAGGAAGTCTGACTCACTCCATTTTCTTCACAGTCCATCCCTTCAGGTTCCTCACTCAACAGTCATCTTCCACCATGATTCTTTGGCAAGAAAGGCTGATCTTGGCCCCACACCAGGGAGAAGAAATCTCCCCAATGTAGTGAGTGTAGCAAAGCTTTGGGAGAACTCAGACCTCACGACATTCCCAAGCATTCACAGTGAGGAAAGCCATGAGTGCAGCGTGGGAATCTTACTTTTCCCCACAAAACATGTGCTCTTACGATTGAGGCATTTGCAATAACTCACGGTGGATAAATACCTCTCTGGTGACACAAATGCTATATACCTTTTGGTGAATGCTCTAGTTTAAAAATACATATAAGCAAATGACGAAAAATATTGTATATGAGAAGAATGTGAGAGAGTACTGGGATAAGAGTTATCCAATTACTTAAAAACCCTTTCTATAGTCATCTCTCAGAAGACCACATGGCAATTCAATGCTAGAGAGATATTTTACCTCTACAACTTGCTTCAGAAGAAAAGCAAACATTTAAAAGTTTGTTCTTGTCTTGTTCTGTGTGCCAGTGCTGGGGCCTGAACGTCAACACTTTAAACATCTAAGTTCTTCTCATTCCCAGCTGGTGCTCTATCACTTCAACAACAGCTCCACTTCTAGGTTTTGTGGTAGTTAATTGGAGGTATCTCAGATTTGTCTACCAGAGATTGCTTTGAACCTTGATCCTTAGAGCTAAGCCTCCTAAGTAGCTAAGATTCCAGGCATAAGCCACTGGTGCCAGGAAGCACCTAAAGTTTTAAGGCACCAGTGTTTTGAATGTGTGCACTAAGGATGGAGAAGTTTTCTTTCCTGACAATGTAATCAATAACCGTTGTATCTCAGATCCTGTCAGTTTTATAATTCTTACATATCAAAGGTAAGTTGAATAGAAATAAGAGAGTAAATGCATGTATCCGAGGTTTTAAAATACAAGTATACCATATGTTCCAATCATCCCACTCCTGAGTACTATTTCAGGGAAAGGATGTCAGCATCAAGAGATACTTACATGTTCATGGTTTTATGGTACTATTCAAGTAGCTACTGCAGGTAGCCATCACCAGATAAGGGTATAAAGGAAGTACAGTATGTATCTGCAATGGACTATTACTCAGTCATTAACTGATCATGCACAATGATCAATGCCATAGCTTCTATTAATTTGTGAAATTAGTATGGATAAACGAACAAATTAGTAGAAAATGTATAATTCATGGGTTAGATAAAGAATTAAATTTGCATTTGCAAATTGTCTACACATTTATAAATTCTGTGTCTCTGGGTCTTTTGTTTTCAGACCCAATGTCTGTAAGAATCTTCCTGCCAGTTTACTGATGGTTAAATTTTCCTTGCAATTCTGTATTTTTAACAATGCAGTCTTGCTTACACCTTTGAAAAATATAAGTAGTACTTAGAATTAGAATGTGTTCATATTTTAAGTAGTTTCAACCTGCTTGCTAGAAGAGAAAAGGCAAAAAACAAAAAAGAGAAGGCTAAATCTGTACCAGCTATAAAGTATGGCAGGAACCCAGTCCACTGAGAAATGGCAAACAGTTGGTATTTTCTAGTATGAGAGGAAGAGTGTCTAAAGGACACTAACATAATGGCCTGAGAAACTGGTAGAAAACCTGGACTGTCAAGCCACAAAAGCTAAGGTATGTTCAATCAACTACAAAAGGTCAGAGAATCCACTGGTTCTAGTGACACGGATGTCAATGTTAGAGAGAGCCATAGGCTATGAAAGCTGGGAAGAGGCAAGATAAGACGAGAATGGGTTAAGAGAGCCCATCGTGCCAACAATAAGGAGTCTGCCTACTATGGGAAGAAAAGAAATACATGGAAAAAAAAGGAGATAAGAAAAAAAGGAAAGAAACATGCTCTTTAAAAAGTGTGATGAAATACATCACCAAGTATAAGCAACAAAATATTTAGTGAAAATACAACATTAAATTTAAAACCCCAGTTATCCTAGAATTTTCAGATGAGGGAACTTTTCATACTGTTCGTGGAACAGAAAGGATAATTACAAATTATTTTCATTCCATGGATGATAAAAACTGAGCCACAGAAAAATTTCCTAAGGACTTTAAAATAAAGGAACTGATGCCCACCAAAAAAGTAACTTCAGTGATTTTTTTTTTAAATCACGGGGCTTGAACCAAAGGAACAAAAGGCACATGGTCTCCTTGATAAGTGGATATCAGATCCAAACAGTACAAGAGTGATGACTCAATATTCCGGTACTAAAGGTTATGGACATGGTCTTGGAGATATAAACATAACTACATGGACATAAAAATCTATGATGGGCTATATACTCCATAGATATGTTTTATTACATAGATTAATATGTATCTATGACTTATAAACCTTCAGCTTAATTTTCATTACAAGCTAAAATCTATGTGTCAGCAAATGCATATAGAGATTCCCTTCTTGAATACTTGTTTGTTATGTTTGTTGAAATATGATGTAAAAAGCAGTGTTCATAAAATCTTTCAAAAAAAATAATCATGGGGCTTGAACTCAGGGCCTGAGAGCTATCCCTAGGCTTTTTAACTCAAGGTTAGTGCTCTACTACTTTGAGCCTCAGTACTACTTCCTCAATGATTTTTTTTTTAATTTTCCAATCCTGGGGCTTGAACTAAGACCTGGGCACTGTCTCCAAGTTGCTTTTGTTCAAGAATAGCAATCTACCACTTGAGGCACAGTGCCATTTCCGGCTTTTTCTGTTTATATAGTACTAAGGAATCAAACCCAGGGCTTCACGCATGCTAGAGGCAAACACTCTACTTCTAAACTACTTTCCCAGCCCACAATTTTTTTTTTTTTGCCAGTCCTGGGGCTTGAACTCAGAGCCTAAGCACTTTCCTTGGACTTTTCTCAAGGCTAGAGCTCTACCACTTGAGCGACAGCACCATTTTTCTATGTATGTGGTAATGAGCAATTGAACCTGGGTCTTCATGCATGCTAAGCAAGCACTCTACCACTGGGCCATGCTCCTGTCCCAGTGATTTTTTTTTTAAAGGTAAAAAAGTATAATGCAAGCCAAACCCCAATGACTCTTGCCTACTGTAATCCCAGCTACTATGAGGATCATAGTTCAAAACCAGCCCAAGCAAGGAAGTCCATAACACTCTTATCTTCACCTAGCCAGCAAAAAAGCTGAGAAGTCAAGCTGTGAGTGCCAGCCTTGGGGGAAGTACAATGCAGCAGTGGACATGAATAAAGTGTAAAGTGCACGCCTATCACCTACGAGGCCCTCGTAAAGGCTCCCTTATCACATACTAGTTCCTGGGCCTCTTTCCTTCAAACTCTTGGGCTGAGAGAGAAAAAATGCACAAAACAGCTAAGAATGGTGGCACAGGAGATAATCCCAGAGCTCAAGAGGCACAAACTGAGCTACATAGCCAGCTTCAGGCCAGCCTAGTCTGGGCTACATAAAGCAAAGTCTCCAAAAAAGAAAAAAAAATCTCAAAAAGAAAACTGCACTAAGAAAAAAAAATATACTGTAACAGCTACCTATTTAAAGATTTAAAAATTGAAGGCAAACAAATATATTTTAAATATCTGGCACTTGTTCAACAGAATCCATTATATAATCTGGTTACATTCTCATGATTCCAAAGACAGTCTTCTGGATTGGTGCATTGAGGGCTGCACTAAGACTGAGACCTAGGACCAGTCTGGTGTCCACTGGATCAATAATGCCATCATCCCACAGCCTGTGAAAATAAAGAAGAAACAGGTTACGAGGAACTTGCCACCAACCATCATTTACACACTCCATTACCAGCAATGCCAAAGAGAGCTTACCTCAGGTAACACCTCAATGCTAAAATGTTCTAACAGAAATCATGCTCAAGGGAAAAGAAGAAGAGAGAGAAATAATGCAGCTTTCACCCCCAGGCCGTAAAGCCTTAAGAACTATTTACTATAAGAATCTCAAAGTAATCTCATTTTTAAATATTTATACTTTCAGGCCGGAAGTTTGGCCTAGTGGTAGAGTGCTTGCCTAGCATGCATGAAGGCCTGGGTTCAATTCCTCAGTACCACATACACAGAAAAAAGAAAAAGCCGGAAGTGGTGGTGAGGCTCAAGTGGTAGAGTTCTAGCCTTGAGAAAATCCAACGACAGTGCTCAGGCCCTGAGCTCAAGCCCAGGAATGGAAAAAAATAAAAATAAATAAATTTCTACTTTCAGGAACATTTGTTCCCTTTTGCCCCCTATTAATTTGGAGAACACCCTCTGAATTTCACTTAGACTTGAACCTTCACTGGAAAAAGTATACTGCTCATACTCTCCCAAACACAGAGTAAACTGGAGAATTACTGAATAGGCTTCAATATATTGCATTAAGAAATTAAGGGCCAAGATCATGGCCTAGTGGTAGAATGCTTGCTTGCCTAGCATGCATGAAGTCCGGGGTTCAATTCCTTGGTATTGCATACACAGAAAAAGCCAGAAGTGGTACTGTTGCTCAAGTGGTAGAGCACTAGCCTTGAGAAAAATCCAAGGATAGTACCCAGGGCCTGAGTTCAAGCCCAGGACTGGCAAAAAAGAAAAAAGAAAAGAAACTGAATACCTTTAAATAGAGCCTTTTATTTTTTGTTGTATCAGGAAATAAAACTTTCTAATGAAAGTGATTTAAAGTTACTTAAGTACAGCCTTTAGTTTTTCACTGAAAAGCTCAAATTTATAGAGAACAATGAAGGAGAAATATCACTTCTTCCATCCAGCACAGGTCACAGTTTAGTTTCCTTCAAGCAGTCTGCCTCCAGCACTTGCATATTAATGATTAGACCTTTTTACACCAAAAGGCAGCAATCAACTCTTTGCTCATAAAACTTTTCTAAAAGGGACCTTAAAGTACCAATGTCCAATATAAAGTAAAGCATGCTTAGAACCCGTTTCAAGGTGAATCAACTGCATGCTGCTCTGAAGTCTGCAGCCAGCGGCAGCATAATAATGAACTGTTTAATGGTGTTTAGGCTAGAGGGTCATATCAAATATAACAACAACTGAGCAGAAACACCCTAATAAGCAACACAGGTAACACATGAGGAAGGGCTGACAAGTGGCCCAGTGACAGACAAGGCCCTGAACTGGAAAAACAAAAACATTGGAGGGTCTAGCCACAGGTCACAACCAACTTCCTCAAGTCAGCTCTCGCATGTCATGCCGAAGCAAGCCAGGGATCAGCTAGTAAGCTAAGATTTACTAAACCAAAGATGGTCTCCAGACCACCAAATGTTTCATCAGAATTTGCAGCTGCAAATTAATAGAGAACTTTCCTATATTTCCAAAGATAAGTATGTCTTTGCCATTTACATTCCTACCTTGAATGTAATTCATTAAAATAATATTAGAATGAAAACAACAAAGGATGCAATCTTTCTCAATAGATGACTTATTTTAGCCAGGACTGAAAAATTCACTCCTCTTACAAGATAGTCCAGTTTTTCTCTCTTTATTTCTTGAGACAAGATCTTATTATATAGCCCAGGCTGGATTCAAATTTTGTTAACCTCCTATCTCAGCCTCCTGGAAGTTAAGGCTATAGATGTACACTTACCACACTTAGTAACTAATGGCCTATGTTTCATAATCTATATTTCAACTATATCTGAGTATTTCAGTCAATAACTGTATGAAAAAAATGTGGTGAGCTTATATAGTTTATATTTCTATAGTTTATTTTTTATTTTTTATTTTTTTTTGCCAGTCCTGGGCTTAAGCTCAGGGCCTGAGCGCTGTCCTTGGATTTTTCTCAAGGCTAGAGCTCTACCACTTGAGCTTCAGCACCATTTCTGGCTTTTTCTAAGTATGTGGTACCAAGGAATTGAACCCGGGTCTTCGTGCATGCTAGGCAAGCACTCTACCACTAGGCCAAACTCCCAGCCCTCTATAGTTTATTTCTATAGCTTATATTTCACTTTAAAAAGTCTCATGACTAGATATCATACTGAAAATAAATTATATAACTTGTGGGTGGAAGAAAAAACTGGGAGAGAGGAAGGGGTAACATTGCCCAAAAAGAAAATGTACTCAGTAACTTATAGCACTGCAATCTCTCTATATCAACTCTGTAATACTTTTTTTTAAAGCTGGACACCAGTGGCTCATAGGCATAACCCTAACTATTCAGGAGGCTGCAATCTAAGGATTGCTATTCAAAGATAGCCTGGGAAACAAAGTCCCTGGGACTCTTTATCTCCAATTACCCACCAGAATACTGGAAGTGGAGATGTGGCACTAGCCTTGACCAAAAGAGTTCAGGGATAATGCCCATGCCCTGAATTCCAGCTCCATGAACAAAATAAATAAATAAATAAAGTTTCACATGGCTTCCTACTGCTTCTTTATTTCTACTGTCCACTCTATAAACCTGTTGGTATAATGGCAATATGAGGAATATGTCTCTTTCGCAAGTCAAAGATTTAAAAAATTTTATTCTCAATTAAATGACCTTATCAACAAATTATACCTTAAATCTGTCTGAAAAACATACTCAGCAAGAAGACAAATGGGCTAACATTCCAGATATTACTGTTTGAACTTAAATTAAGGATGGTGTTAAAAGTCAATATGCTAGGATCAGGAGTTTGTCCTAGTGGTAGAGTGCTTGTCTAGCATGCACAAAGATCTGAGAGTTCAATTCCTCGGTACCACATACATAGAAAAGCCAGAAGTGGTGCTGTGTCTCAAGTGGTAGAGTGCTAGCCTTGAGGAAAAGTCCCAAGGACAGTTCTCAGACCCTGAGTTCAAGCCCCAGCACTGGCAAAAAAAAAAATAATAATAATAATAAAATCAGTATGCTAGTCTCTGTGCCCTGGTGCCACAAGCGATGTCACCTACAGTGGTATTAACTAAGTAACATGAACTCTTAACTTTGGATTTTCTTTTCTCCCTTCTCTCTAGTTTGCTCTCATCCATAAATAGTATAAACCATAGCATATCCTAATTTGAAAACAATAACTAGTTACTGTTTTTTTTTTCATCTTGCCCAAAAGGTGAAAGATGGGAAGCTTAAGTTTATCTTCCAAATGTAGAATACTGAAGTTGCTGGAAAAAAAAAAAATCTGAAAGCACATGCTAGCAAGTCTCTGGCTGGGGAAGGGACAGAAAGGGTAATTTATTACCTTATTATGTGGTATAGAAAACAAAGAACAGCTGCAGTGGTGCAAGAGGTGATTAGCTGGACCACATGGGAACCCTGGCTGTGAATAGTGTCACCTTTCAACTATTGGAGCCCAGCACGCACAAAGTCCTGGGCTGGATTCCTGGGTACCACATATACAGAAAAAGGTGGAATGGTGCTGTGGCTCAAGTAGAAGAGCACTAGCCCAAGAAAGCTCCAGGACAGTGTCCAGGCCCTGAGTTCAAGCACCAGGACTGGCCAAAAAAAAAAAAATAGTAATAATAATTAGAGCTGCATGACTAGAATTTACTTTTTATTTTGGGGGGAGGATTGGTTGTGGAGCTCTTCAGCTCAAGGCTACCACCCTACCTCTTGAGCTACAGCCCCACTTCCAGTTTTCTGAGAGTTAACTGGAGGTAAGAGTCTCATTGACTTTCCTGCCTTGCCTGGCTTTGAACCCCGATCCTCTGATCTCAGCCTCTTGCATAGCTAGGATTACAGGTGTGAGCCACCAGTGCCAGCTAGGAATCTACAATTTTAATCCCCCTCCCCCAAATTAATTAATCAAAGTAGCATACCCAAGAGTGTAGAGTGTGTGTGTGTGTGTGTGTGTGTGTGTGTGTGTGTGTGTGTATTTTTTTTTGGTAGGTCACGGGGCTTGAGCTCAGTCTGGGCCCTGTCCCAGAACTATTTAGCTCAAGGCTACCACCCTACCCCTGGGCCTGGGCATTGTCCCTGAATTCTTCAGCTCAAAGCTACCACCCTATCAAGGAGCCAAGCCCCACTTCTCATTTTCTGGAGGTTAGATGGAGATAAGAGTCTCTCAGGTCCTTTTGTGCCTGGACTGGCCCCATTCCTAAACTGCATAACCAAGCCAGAGGTAGGGTGTGGAGGGGTACAAAATCAAACCAATGTTAATAGATCTACAACCATGGAAAACTGGGAGGAAGGCAGCCAGTTAATATGAATGGACAATAGTACAAAGTTTGTCAAGACGTTTTGACTTTGGAGAAAGCTTATGAGCTCATGCTAGCCTCAAATGCATGTTCTTCCTGCCTTGGCCTCCCACAGCTGGGATTTCAAGTGTCTGCCATCACATGCAAGCACACTTTCTTTTTTATTCCTATGAAGGCTAACCGAGCTTAGAGCTCAGGTCTCTGTAAAGCTGCCGATCTGAAAGTCAAAATTCCCACTGGAGAGTGATAATGTTCTGGCTCCCACCTGGCGCTGGAGTAATAAGGGTTTCCTTCCTCTTCAAATCTCTTAATGATGGGCTCTTTTAGGTTTGCTTCTTCAGCACTGGAGAACTGAAAAAGAGAACATGACTAAATCAGCTTCACTAGAACAACTGAAAACACGTAGGTAACCATAAAAAAGACAGATTTCTTGAGTAAGAATAAATGCCACAACTAGCTAATTACTTAGTAAACACAGAGCCTTAAGTTCAAACCTCAGTACTGGAGAAAAAAAAAAAAAAGACTGGTACTACTAACATTTGCATGGTATGAAAAGATTTCAAATGTTGCTGACATACACAGCCTCACTGAGCCAAAGTAAGTATCGAAGCACCACAAGCTTACAATCAATCCCATTATTAGAGACAATGTCCTGAGGCATTATTATGAGGATCAAGTAATAACTGAGACATAAAAACCTATATTGAAATTTTGAAAAATATTTTCATCTTAGTTGAGGTATACCATTTGTCTAACATGCAACAGGACCTGCCCAGCACTGAAAAAAAAATCTAGCCAAAATGGTGGTACATGTCTATGATCCCCAAATTGGGAAAGTAGAAACAGAAAATTATCAATTCAAGGACAACCTGGGTTACATTAGACCTTATCTCAAAAGAGCAAATCCAAGACAAAGCAAACTTCAAAAAAGAAATTCCGGGGCCAGGAGTTTGGCCTAGTGGTAGAGTTCTTGTCTCGGATGCACAAAGACCAGGGTTCAATTCCACAGTATCACATACATAGAAAAAGCCAGAAATGGTGCTGTGGCTCAAGTGGTAGAGCTCTAGCCTTGAGAAAACCCAAGGATAGTGCTCAGGCTGAGTTCAGGCCCCAGGACTGGCAAAAAAAAGTAAAAAAAGAAATTTCACACCATAAGCTATTTATTTTTAGTGGGAAAAAGATATATATTTATAATTAGCCAGCTGGGCGCAGTTTAGGTGATCCCAATTTTGTTGGCAACATCTAGAGCATCATAGTCAGGAGCCAATGGAACATATGCCTTCTTCTCTCCATCAGGCCTGATCAGGGTATTGGCCTTAGCCACATCAATGTCAGAGCTTCTTCACAGTCTGTTTGATTTGATGCTTGTTAGCTTTGACATCCACAATGAACACAAGGGTGTTGTTGTCTTCTGTCTTCTTCATGGCTGACTCAGTGGTCAGGGGGAACTTGATAATCGCATAGGGGTCAAGCTTGTTTCTCCTCGGAGCACTCTTGCATGGAAATTTGGGCTGTCTCCAGAGCCGCAGGGTCTTGGGCCGCTGGAAGGTGGGTGAAGTGCGTGTCTTCTTCTTTTTGTGGCTGTGGATGCCTTTCAGCACTGCTTTCTTGGCTTTCAAAGCCTTTTCCTTGGCTTTGACTTTAGGAAGGGCAGGAGCTCCCTTCTTAGCTTTCAGAGCCATCTTGGTGAAAAGCCATAAGCTATTTATTTATTTGTGGGTCATGAGGCTTGAGCTCAGCCTGGGTACTTGTCCCTGAAGCTCTTCAGCTCAAGGCTATGCCCCACTTCCCATTTTCTAGAGGTAAATTGGAGCTAACAGTCTCAGGTCCTTTTGTGCTCAGGCTGGCTTTGAACCTTGATCCTCAGGTCTCAGCCTCCCGAGTAGCTAGGATTATAGGTATGAGCCACCACACCCAGCTCAAATTATTTATTTTAAGCAAATCTTAAGCTTGTTTTTGTATACAAACTTTAACAGCGTTTTACAGACCGAGAAAATGGAAGGAGAACCACTCTACTTACCTTTCATATATAAAAGGAATAATTGTACCTACATCTGCATATGGAATTAAAATTTATCAAAGAACTACTGCTTAGCAGTTCTAGGCTTCAGAGTTTAAGTGATGATTTGGAAATATCAGGTAGAACTTCATATCCCATCTATTCAACCCCACGTCCCCATCCTGAGCCCCACCCACCTGGACACATTCACATAAAAGCATTAATATGGCTGGAACAGATGGATCTATAAGCTCAATCAAAACCTTCTTGGCAAAAATAATTGAGGAGTCAAGCCATGTACTCAAGATGGCTTTCACATTATCCCAACATCACAAGCCTACCACTAAGCCGAATAATCCTGATGCCAGCTTGAAGCCTGGGAGGTAGAGCCTCTTTCACATGATGATGTGTTCCTATGAGGAGACTATTTCAGGAACACATAGTAGCCACTTTAAGGCTTGGTGCTAACCTAAAAGGTAGAAGTCATTAACTTAATAAAAAAAATTAATGCTAATCTTCAAAGAATCTCTACCCTGGACATAAACAAAAGAATCTACATAAAATGCAGCTCCCTACTAATTTGCCTTGCATGTAGCTTCCACTGCCCTTTCTAGTTTTCTCTAGTTTTTCTTTCATACACTATACTAGGGTTCAATTCACAGTAGATGACTGAGCCCTTCTACTCATGGGATCTTTACTGACAACCCAAAAGCAAAATGGACTAAATAAAATTCTGATACCTTCAGTCATAAAATCAAATAAGTAAAATGGCTTTCTCTGAATCTTATCAACTGCAAATGACTAAGCCTCAGGCACTCACCTAGACAATTTTAAAATTTTTATAAATCACCACAAAGGTAAATCAAACGAAATGGCCTGCAAAAAGGAGAAAATGCATGTGTGAGCCTGAATGCACACACAGCTTCCAGTCAACATACTCCTGCTGGTAATAACAGAATGAGGCTAGGCATGCTGCTACTGGGCTCCAGAGATTCAATGATGAAGGCCAACCCAGAAAGAAAATAAAATTACCTACCTGCTTCCCCTCCCGGGCTTTTTGGTCTCTCGTCACTGTGGCTAATACAGTGGCTGCTTGCTCTCCTCCCATCACTGAGATACGAGCATTTGGCCACATGTACAGAAATCTTGGGCTGGGAAAAAAGAATAATTAATCCAATACCCAATACAGAGGTCTTTCAGAGGCCTATTTGCCTGCTAATTTAGCAACTGTTCTTTCCAGCTACACAGTATAATCATCTGAGGGCCTTGAAAAAAAAAGCAAAGCCATGTTACCAGCATGCCTGTAATCCTAGCTACTCAGAAAACTGAGATCTGAGGACAGTGATGCAAACCCAGCAAGGAAGGAAAGCCCATCAAACTCACGTCCAATTAACCAGCAAAAAGCTGGAAGCAGAATTGTGGCTCAAGTGGTAGAATGCCAGCCTTAAGCAAAGAAGCTAAAGGGCCAGCATCCAGGCCCACAAACCAAAATAATATGAGTTGAATGTGTTGGTACATACTTGTACACCTAACTATGTAGAAAGCAAAGGTAAGAGAATCTTTGTCTACAGTTAGCCCTGAATAAAAAGCAACATGGGGGTAGGGATGTGGCTCAAGTGTGAAAGTACCTGCCAGGTAATCAAGGAAACTGAGTTCAAATCCCAGTGCTACTAAAAGCAAAAATAAAAACAAACACAACCAATGCCTAGTACCCATTACAGACCAATCTCTGAAGATGAGGCCTAACATGGATATAATTAAGTTCTCTCTATATAAAAGTATTCATAATATCATGCTATTACCTCTGCCTGCATGTTGGTGGCTAATGCCTACAATCCTATTTACTCAGAAAGAGGTCATTAGAGAGTCTAGTTTCACAGCCAGCATAAGCAGACAAATCCAGGAGATTCTTATGTTCAATTAACCAGAAGAAAGTCCAAAGTAAAGACATAGCTCAAGTGGCAGAGCTCAAGCCATGAGCAAAAAGCAGAGCAAGAATACAAGGTCTTGAACTTCAAGTACCAGCAACCCAGTACCAGCAAAAACCAAAACAGGATAAGATGGGTATGTAGAAATAGAATGATAGAAGAGGATGCACTGTACTCAAAAATTAACATGTTGAACTGAAACCCCTATGTACAACTACTTAAAAGATTAATTTTGGGGGGGGGGGCTGTCGGTCATAGAACTTGAACTCTGGGCCTGGCCATTGTCCCTGAGCTCTTCAGCTCAAAGCTACTGCCCTACCCCTTGAGCCACAGCACACTTCCAGTTTTCTGGTGGTTAATTGGAGATAAGAGTCTCACAGGCATTAGTGTCCAGGCTGGCTTTGAACTGAGATCCTTCAGATCTCAGCCTCCTGAGTAGCCAGGATTACAGGTGTAAGCCATTGTGCCTGGCTTAAAAGATAATTTTTAAAGAAAAAAATATCCAAAGCATTAACTCAAAATGGATCAAAGACCTCAATGTCAGACCAGAAACCTTGAAACTGCTACACGATAGAGTTGGAGACACTGGAACTCATAGGCACAGGCAGAAGGAACAATACCAAACTAATTTTACGAAGCTAATATTACTCTCATCCCTAAACCAGGGAAAGACCCAACAAAAAAAGAGAACTACAGACCTATCTCTCCAATGAACACAGACGCAAAACTCCTCAGTAAAATATTAGCCAACAGAATCCAGAAATAAATTTAAAAAATTATACACTACGATCAAGTAGGCTTCATCCCACAGATGCAAGGCTGGTTTAACATTCGCAAATCAATCAATGTAATTCATCACATCAATAGAGCTAAGGATAAGAATCATATGATAATTTCTCTGGATGCGGAGAAGGCATTTGACAAAATACAACATCCATTCATGTTGAAAGCACTAGAAAAAATAGGAATAAGAGGTACATTCCTTAAAATAGTGAAAACCATATATGAAAAACCTACAGGCAGTATTGTACTAAATGGTGAAAGACTGGAACCATTTACCTTAAAATCAGGGACTAAACAGGGATGTCCACTCTCTCCGCTTCTCTTCAATATAGTGTTGGAACCCTTAGCCAGAGCAATAAGACAAGAAAAGGACATCAAAGGGATCCACATAGGGAAAGAAGAAATTAAACTATCCCTATTCTCAGACGACATGATCCTCTACTTGAGTGACCCAACAAGCTCCACTCCCCAACTCCTAGAATTAATAAACCACTTTAGCAAAGTGGCAGGATACAAAATTAACTTTCAGAAGTCAATAGCCTTCTTGTACATCAACAATACACAAACAGAAGGCCAAATCAAGAAAATGATCCCATTCGCAATAGCCCCCAAAAGACTAAAATAGGGGAATTAACATAACCAAAGATGTAAAGAAATTATTTAATGAAAACTATAAAAAGCCTAACGAAAGAAATTAAAGAGGACACTAGGAAATGGAAAGACATCCCATGCTCATGGCTAGGGAGAACCAACATAGTAAAAATGGCTATACTGCCAAAATTGATATACAAATTCAATGCAATCCCCATCAAAATCCCAAAGACATTCTTTACTGAAATGGAAGATACAATCCAAAGGTTCATATGGAACAAGAAAAGACCTAGAATAGCCAAAACAATTCTAGACAAAATGAGCAATGCTAGTGGTATTACAATACCAGACTTCAAACTCTACTATAGAGCTATCATAACAAAAACCGCATGGTATTGGCACAAAAACAGACCAGAAGATCAATGGAACAGAATGGAAGAGCCAGAAACAGAACCACATACCTACAGTCAACTTGTATTTGACAAAGGAGCCAAAGATATACAGTGGAACAGAGTCTATTCAATTATTGATGCTGGCAAAACTGGGCAGCCACATGCAGAAAACTAAAAATTGACCCCAGCCTTTCGCCATGCACAAGCATTAACTCAAAGTGGATCAAAGACCTCAATGTCAGACTGGAAACCATGAGACTGCTACATGATAGAGTAGGAGAGACACTGGAACTCATAGGCACAGGCAAAAGATTCCTGAACAGAATCCCAGGGTCAAAACAGATTGGAAAGAGACTCAATAAATGGGACTACCTAAAAATAGAAGGTTTCTGCACAGATAAAAGCACAGCCACAAAAGTAGAGAGACAGCCAACCAATTGGGAAAAGATATTTACCAATAATACATCTGACAAATGCTTAACATCCAGTATCTACAGGGAACTCAAGAAACTAATCTCCCTCCCCACCATGCCCAACAAACCATTCACTAAATGGGCAAGGGAACTAAAGAGAGACTTATCAGAAGAAGAAATTAAAATGGCAAAAAAGCATATGAGAAAATGTTCATCATCCATGGTCATAAGGAATGCAAATAAAAACAACCCTAAGATACCACCTTACCCCAACAAGAATGGCCAAGATTTTGAACTCAGACAATGATAGTTGCTGGCGGGGTTGTGTAGAAAAAGGAACCCTACTGCACTGCTGATGGGATTGTAAACTAGTTCAGCCACTCTGGAAAGCAGTGTGGAGGCTTCTTAAAGAACTGAAAATTGGGCCGGGAGTTTGGCCTAGTGGTAGAGTGCTTGCTTAGCATGCACAAAGATCCAGGTTCGATTCCTCAGTACCAAATACGTAGCAAAAAGCCAGAAGTGGTGCTGTGGCTCAAGTGGTAGAGCCCTAGCCTTGAGAAAATCCAGGGACAGTGCTCAGGCCCTGAGCCCAAGCCCAGGACTGGCAAAAAAAAAAAAAAAAAAAAAGAACTGAAAATTGACCTTCCCTACGATCCCACCATACCACTTCTGGGGATCTACCCTGAACATCATAACCCAAGATATGATAAGGACATAGCTCAGCTATGTTTATCTATGCCCTATTCACAATAGCCAGGCAATGGAAACAATCCAGATGTCCTATTGCAGATGAATGGATACAGAAAATGTGGTATATATATATATATATATATATATATATATATATATATATACAATAGAATTCTACATAGCCAACAGACAAAATAATGGCATTTGCAGGGACGTGCAAGTGGATGAATTTAGAGCGAATCATGTTGAGTGAGACAAGTCAAGACTAAAGGAACAAAAGGCGCATGGTATATGTGGCTATTCGATTCAAACAGTACAAGAGTGAAGACTTAATATTTGCATACCTAACGCTATGGACATGGTACTGGAACTATAAACACAACTACATAGACATAATAATCTATGACTCTATAAACATGTTTTATTACATAGATTAATATATATCTATGACATACAAACTTCAGCCTAATTTTAATTATGTTCTAAAATCTAAGTGCCAGTGATTATATATAGATTCCCTTCTTGAATACTTGTTTGTTAAACATGTCATTTGAAATATGATGTAAAAATCAATGTTAATAAATTCTTAATAAAAAAAGTATCTAACATCCAAAAAAAGAAAAAAATCTAAGCTACCACTGTCTGTAGCCATCTTGTTCCTGCTCCAGATTGGTCATATGTGTCTTTATACTTACTTGTCCAGGTGGCTTCAAACTTTGATCCTTAGATATCAGCTTTCTAACTAGCTAGGATTATAGGCACGAAGCTCTGGTACTCCACTTTTTGCTTATACTGCTCACTGTGTTGCATTTCAACCTTACTTCTTTTCTAGGCCAAGAGATATAAGTAAAGGTCTAAATCACAATGAAAGAGCTTGGCTGTATCACAAGCCTCATGTAGAGGATTTTCATCATCAAAACTTCCTGGTTCTCCTTTTAGATTGTTTCCAAATAGTGCCACTGGCATTAAATTTAATTTCATTCTTATAGATGACATAAATTAGAATATAATCAATCAAGATTTGTGAATGCTATTCTATACCTCAAACTGATATAAACTGGCCATTTGTAATTCCCCTTACAATATTTCTGTCAGAGGAAATCATGACACTCACCTATATGCTCTGCCGCACATCCCATAGTTTCCAGCCCCATAGGACCCCCCAATGATGACCGTTATCTTTGGCACTTTGGCACAAGCGACAGCAGCCACCATTTTGGCCCCATCCTTGGCAATTCCTTCAGCTTCATACTCTCTCCCGACCATGAATCCTAGGACAGAAATACAGGCCCAGGTGATGAGATGAATGTGCAGAAATCAACACCACAGTACATCACCTTGTCTGAAATTAATTTACTACCAGTCTCTCAACCTAACAAAACACCTACATGTTTAGGACACCCCCGAAAGTGTGATTTAACAGGTAAAATAAGATTTTTTCTCTCACCACTTTTTAAAATTTCTTTAAACCACATAATTTGGATGCACACTAGGAACTTAGACAATCTGCTGTCAAGAAACCATCTCAAAGCAACAGCCTGAAGGCCAGTGACATGGCCCACTAGTAAAAAGCACTGTGAAGGTCTCCAGTCTCTCATAACCTGGTTTAAAGTGCAATTGTAGAGGGCTGCTTTAAAACTTTGATGAAATAAAAGCTGTTTCTTTAGGTGCCAATAATCCCTGCCAGACTCAATAGCAAAGTTAAAATGTTTTGTCATTATAATTAGAGGATCCTTCTTCTCTGAGCTGTAGATCCACTAAAACTGTCCTCAGGTGCACTGTGACTTCAGCTCCTCTTTACTTTAGAAAACCAAGCCAGGCTTCCTGCTTCTTCTTGTGTACCTTAGTCTCTAGGGAAGGCACTTCTTTGCCTGTGTTTGTGATCACAAAATTGAGAAGCTGCTTGACTTAAAAAAATATGGACAATTTTAATGGGCATAATTAATTCCTATAATTCCTGCATTTGGGATGCTGATGCCAGATCACATGTTCTGGGCACTGGGTTCATAATAAGCCTCTGTATGAAAACCACCTCCGTTGGAGCTGGGAATGTGGCCTAGTGGTAACAATGCTTGCCTTGCATTTATAGAGCCCTGGGTTTGGAGCCGGGAGTTTGGCCTAGTGGTTAAAGTGCTTGCCTAGCATGCATGAAGACCCGGGTTCGATTCCTTGGTACCACATATAGAAAAAAAACCAGAAGTGGTGCTGAGGTTCAAGTGGTAGAGCTCTAGCCTTGAGAAAGTCCAAGGACAGTGGTCAGGCCTGAGCTCAAGCCCAGGACTGGAAAAAATAAAAATAAATAAAGCCCTGGGTTTGATTCCTCAGTACCACATACAAAGAAAAAGCTGGAAGTGGTGCTGTGCTCAAGTGGTAGAACATTGGTCTTCAGAAAACCCAAAGAGAGTGCCTAGACCCAGGACAGGCGAAAGAAAAGAAAAGAAAGAGAAGAAAGAAAGAAGGGAAGGAAGGAAGAAAGGAAGGAAGGAAGGAAGAGAAAACCACCTCCCTTCCAAAACAGTGAAAGGATAGAGCATGTCCAAACACACAACATTTGGGAAGTAAAATGTGGATCCTTAAGCTGGGAACCAGTGGGTCACGCTTATCATCCTAGCTACTCAGGAGGCTGAGATCTGAGAATCGTGGTGCAAAGCCAGCCTGGACCTAGAAAAAAGCACATCCAAGGGAACCTCCTGGACTAGCTAGTGTTGGAGCCGCCAAGCTGACTGAGCCCTTCCTCACCAGTGATGTTCTGCAGGAACAGCAGAGGAGTATTTCTCTGGCAACACAACTGGATGAAGTGAGCACCCTAGACACAAACAAAAGAAGCCTTTTATAAAAGGACATTAAAGGTCATGATCATCACACATCCAACAAAAGGCTGCAGTTTGGGTCAAAATCAAAAATGAATAATCTGGCCAGGAGTTTGGCCTAGTGGTTAAAGTGCTTGCCTAGCATGCATGAAGACCAGGGTTCGATTCCTCGGTACCACATACATAGAAAAAAGCCGGAAGTGGTGCTGAGGCTGAAGTGGTAGAGCTCTAGCCTTGAGAAGGTCCAAGGACAGTGCTCAGGCCCTGAGCTCAAACCCAGGACTGGCAAAAAAAAAAAAAAAAATGAATAACCTTTGGCTGCTGTGTCTTTCCAACGGTGCTACCATTACAACAGCACACAAGTGAACAAGCCCTTTCATAATCACTCACTGACACATGGTAACAAGCCAACCACTGTTTAGAAATTGCTGGACTTTGTAATAAATTCTCTAATAAATCTCTGAACTCAGGGCTGCTTCATTTTTTTGCTCAAGGCTGGTACTCTACCACTTGAATCAGCTTTTTTGATGGGTAATTAGGGGTAATTAGAAATACGACTCTCATAGACTTTCCTACCAAGGATAACTCTAACCTCAATCCTCTTGAGTAGCCAGAACTACAGGTGTGTGCCACCAGTGCCTGATATTACTGGCTATTCATTCCTCCATACATTTTAATTATAACAAAATACCTATCTTTCTTACCAACATGCTCAAATAAAATGGGATGTTTAGATTAGGTGAGCACTGAAAAATTTTCAGTTTTGAGTTTAGGTTAATGACTAAATCAGTAACTACTATTCTTTCCCCTGTCTTCTAAATTCTTTACAGCAAAAAAATGTTTGTCAACCATTTCCTTTAGGCTTATTATGCTAGCTTTGCTGGACAGGTACAAAATTACAAAGTAAATGTTCAACCTCAGTATGGCTATGTTTACAGGAATGAGGAATCATAAAGACTTTGGAGCTTATTTTAGTTAAGTGAAATGCCACATAGGGGCCAAGTATAACATTTTGGGTTTATGTGTGCCAGGTGGATACATAAATGGGTGATTTATATAGTCCCACTGCAATCTGGGAAAAAGGGAGCATTTTGGGGGTAAAATTTTGCAACTTACACTATCACTTAATCTACACTCAGTCATTTTTTTGTTTTCATTGTTTGGATAGGATTGGAATTTTGCCAGAGGCTGGCCTCAAGCTGCCAATCTTCCTATCTCCATTTTCTAGATAGCTGGTATTATAATTCCTGTTTTACTACACCCACGCTGAATTTCTTCTTTTTCTTCTTCTTCTTTTTTTTTTCTTGCCAGTCCTGGGGCTTGAACTCAGGGTCTGGGCACTGTTCTTGAGCTTTCTCAAAGCTATCCCTCTACCCTCGAGCCACAGCACTACTTCTGGCTTTTTCTGTGTATGTGGTACCTAGGACTTGAACCCAAGGCTCCGTGCATGCTGGGGAAGCACTCTACCACTATGCTATGCTCCCAGCCCCAGGTGGAATTTCTTCTATTTAAATAATTATATGCCCACTAAAAATCATTTCAGGAATAATATTTGGAGAAGTACTTTATATTATTAAATGAACCTAAACCAGGCACCAATAGCTCACATCTGTAATCCTAACTACTCAGGAGGCTGAGATCTTGAGGATCTCAGTTTGAAGTAAGCCTGGGCAGGAAAGTCCAGATTATCTCCACTTAACCACCAAACACTAGAATTGGTTGTAGCTCAAGTGGTAGAGCACTATCCCAAACTTAGAGACAGCACCCAAGCTGAGTTTAAGCCCCAGGCCCAGCACTAAACAAATGAATAAACAAACAAATAATAAAGATAAGCAAAACATCCCTATGCATATTAATATCAATTTTAGGGGAGGAGGTTGGTTTATGTCTTTCCTACAAGGGATGTCAAACCTTGATTCTCCCAGTAGCCAGAACAACCTATGAACTGTTATTAAAAGGTTCTTTGTGATATGATTATAGTTGACATTAATTTTCCTTATATTTACTTTTTTTTTTTTTGCCAGTCCTGGCTTGAACTCAGGGTCTAAGCACTATCCTTAGGGTTTCTCAAGGCTAGGGCTCTACCACTTGAGGCACAGCACCACTTCCAGCTTTTTCTATGTACGTAGTACTGAAGAATCAAATCCAGGTCTTCATGCATACTAGGCAGGCACTCTACCATAGGCCATGCTCTCAGCCTTCTTTTCATTTTTTATAGTTGAGTTGAAGAAACAAGGACAGTAAAATGTAGAAACTGGTATATTAATAAATCATTTCAGGAGCTGGGAGCCTGAATCCCTACAGCATAGGAAGCCCTGAAGAACAGGCACTTTCAGGCAAGTGTTCCCTTTCTTAGGAGTACATATATACCCATTTTAGCAATTTAAGTATCCCATAAGAATTATCCTAAGATGCAAGGCTGGTGGCTCACCCCTGTAATACTAGCTACTCAGGAGGCTGAGATCTGAGGATCAAAGTTCAAAGCCAACCTCAGGAATAACACCCATGCTGAGTTCAGGCCCCATGACCCCCAAGTATATTTGATTTTTAATTGTACAACAGTACTTCTTTATGTTACATTAATATAAAACACAACAACCACTAGCACTGCACCCATGAGCACACAGTGCTCTTTGATGCTATCTGTTTAAACATCACATAGCTTGTATGTAATTCATTTTAATTCACCATGTGACCTTTGATGCTAAGATAAAACAAAATCCCCTTTTTTTTTAAACCAATACTTGCCTTTTTTGCTGATTCAGAAAAGAGAACTCCATTATTTCCAATGATGCCTACTGGATATCCAAATATCCGTGCAAACCCTCAAAAGAAAATCCAGAAAGGACTTTTCAGAGGGTTTTAAGTTCACAACAGAGATCTTTAATTTCAGACCAAAATTTAAATACAAAGAAATTTTGTCTATAATATAAAATAGTTCATGTCACAAGCTTTGATTCCTAAATAGAATGTATCTTTCACTTTTTTCCTTCTCTAAAAGGTTAATGTTACATGCAACGTAATCCATTTGTCTTTGAATAATGGTTTAATGACGGATTGTGCTCTAAAGGATATCTGAGTGTGTAGGACATATTGAATACCCAGACTGCTCTAAACAGAACATACCAAAAGATGGCATCATTTAAAACTCAACATTCAGGAGCAATTCACCAACATGGCTGAAAATGCCTATGGTAATTACAGGCCTAAGCCTTAAAAAGGATAAACTCAGCCACAGTGGCTCACGCCTGGAATCCGAGCTACTCAGGAGGCTGAGATCTGAGGATCAAGGTTCAAAGTCAGCCCAGGCACAAAAGGACCTGAGACTCTTATTTCCAATTAACCTCTAGAAAATGGGAAGTGGGGCTTGCTCAAGGGCAGGGTGGTAGCCTTGAGCTGAAGAACTCAGGGACAGCACCCAGGCCCAGAGTTCAGGCCTTCAAGCCCCAAGACCCACAAAATAAATAAACTCAAGGAAATGATTTTTCTTTTAAAAAAGCCAGAGCAGTCAAGACTAGAAATAACTAATTATAAAGCAAGAAACCCAGTTCAGCTTAGAAGAATCATTCTATCTTCATTTTCTCTACATTTGTATCTTTTCCTTACCTTTCCTTAACTGTCATTTTTCTGTGGCCATTCCAAATGAGAAAGAGGGGAGGGGGGAAGGAAGGGGAGTGGAAGGGTGGAGAGGAACAACTGTTACTTTGTGAAGCAGGCTAATTACATGGAAAAATGAGAATTTGATGAGAGGGGGAAAAAAATCTTCCTCTAGACACTTTCAATAAGGCCTACTAAAAACTAGAAATAAAGTTGGGGGCAGTGGCTCACGCCTGTAATCCTAGCTACTCAGGAGGCTGAGATCTGAGAATCATTTTTCCAAGACAGCCCAGGCACTAAAGGCAGTGAGACTCTTATCTTCAATTAACCTCTAGAAAATCGGAAGTGGTGCTGTGGCTCAAGGGGAAGGGCCGCCCTTCCCCTTGAGCTGAAGAGCTCAGGGACAACACCCTGGCCCAGGGGTGAAGAGCTCACGCACAGTGCCCAGGTGGAGTCCAAGCCTCACAACCAACAAAAAAAAAAAAAAAAAAAAAAAAACTAGAAATAAGGGCTCCATACAGGTTTATTTGATCAGTCTTGCTACCAAAGTCTCTGCAATCCTGAAATTTGCCTATTCATACTCAAGCTGTGTAGCTATGTCCATCTGTCACAACTGCTCAAGCATACTACAGAAGAAGGAACAGTTATGAGTGTGTGCACACTGATTCAGCCATAATGGCTGACTTCTTCATGTTTCTGTATTTTACCCGTGTGTGTGTGTGTGTGTGTGTGTGTGTGTGTGTGTGTGTGTGTGTGTGTGTGTGTGTGTGTGTGTGTGTGTGTGTGTGTGTGTGTGTGTGTGTGTGTGTGTGTGTGTGTGTGTGTGTGTGTGTGTGTGTGTGTGTGTGTGTGTGTGTGTGTGTGTGTGTGTGTGTGTGTGTGTGTGTTGTTCCCTGGACTTTAACTCAGGGCCTAGATTCTGTCCCTGTGCTTTTTTTACTCAAGGCTTAAGCCACAATACCACTTCTAGCTTTTTCTGAGCAATGGAGATAAAAAGTCTCACAGACTTTTCCTCCTGGTCTGGCTTCAAACCATGATCCTCAGATTTTAGCCTCCTGAGTAGCTAGGATTACAGGTGTGATCCATCAGCACCAGCTTGTTTTATTTATTTTTAAAAATTGGTATCCTTTTTTTCAGTGCAGTAAAACAGATGCTGCTGTGATGGCCACCTACATCTGACTCCTAGGCCTCAAATCCCTGGCAAAAGCTTAGGGTGGTCATCCTAAATGGCACGACAACATCTCAAGGTATATCAGGCATGGGGAAACCCTCATAAGGACAAGCAATCCATTCTGGTCCTACCCCACCCACAAAGGCAGCATTCTAGCACTCATTTGGAAGATGCTACACTTTTTTCCTTTTTTGGTGCCAGAACCAGTACTTCCATTCTGGACCTGCGCACTGTCCCTTAGCTTTCTAGATAAAGACTAAGGATCTATCACATATGCTACAGCTCTACTTCTGGCAGTTTTGGTGGTTAATTGGAGCTGAACCTTGGGCTTCTCTGCCTAAGCTGGCTTCAAATCGTGATCCTTAGATCTCAGTCTTCTGAGTAGCTAGGCTTAGAAATATGTTTCCGGTGCCCAGCGTGCTACCCTTTTAATCACCAAGATATTCAACCTCATGGCCCAGCTTGGAGAGCTCCAACATGACCCATTGTGCTGGGCACACCACTGGGGCCCATCAACTATCCAATCCAATTTGCACTTTCAAGCCAGAAAGCCAACAAATCCAAGAAACCACTGGATCCTACACATAAGAGCAAGTGCTGAGGGATGAGAAAATCCTGAAGAACTTCCCTTGTGGAGACACGGAGTCTCTGTGAAATCTGGTCTTCCGCGCACTCCTTATGCCTACTACCCCGCATCCCTCAGTTCTTATCTCTCCTCCTAATCCCAACCTTGCATGCTCCAGTTGTCTGAAGAGGTAGAAGGAAGTGGATATTATCCCCAGAATTCTGAGGACAAGAGGCCACAAGTCTTTTGGCAAGACCTGGGCACATACTTCAAAAGTGGTTGACAAGAACAGCCTATCCATCTTTAGAAAGCAGAGAAGCCCTAAACTGCTATACAACTGGGGTTATATCCTGCACCATTTGGTAACAAATCCTGTTCATATATCAAACAAAAAGTCTTAATCATTTAAATACCTAGTACAAAAACATAAATCCCACATTCAGTGTGAATCTTTTTCCTGCTCACAAATCAAACCAAGAGAAAAGTGTTAAGGTTTAGTCTTAAGCCTCAATATGTTTTTGCAATTTGGATTTTTACAGCTAGGATTTTTCCCTGCTCTGATATGTTATCTTCAGATAAACTGCTCTATTTTCAAACATTTCATAACCAAGTGTATTTCATAAGACTGGTTCTATTTGTCCAAAATTCTAAGTCTAACATCTGTATGAAATATTTTTTCTTCACAGGTCTACAAAAGTAATGTCTGAAGGCAAAACACAAAACACTTTGATATACTCAGTTTTTTTCAGACAAGGTATAACATATGAGAAGGACACCCAGCTCAGCCATCCTCACAGGAAGCAGATAGTCTGAGACAAGATTCACCTCAACATCCTCCTGGAAAGCTTAGCAGCATATGAAATTTCTCAGCTGAACTAGAGACAAAGCTGAAATCTTTAAAATAATTATGTTACCCAGAAAAGCAAAATGAACAAATATTCCCTGCTCATTTTACTATAAGAATCTTCTCATACAATGCCACAAAGTCACAGCTAAGGACCCATAACATCAGCTGTCATCATCTCCAATTCTACATCCTCAAAGTCATTCAGCTATAAATCGTCTGTAGGAAATAGCTCCATTAAAAAACTGATTCATACACTTGTAGTGCTCCAAATAACAAAGCTTGTGCCAACTGTATCGAAGCCCTGCAAAAAGAGATGACTTATTTTCAATGCAGTAGAAAACGTTCAGATTTTCCCTTCTTCACTTTTGTACCTGTAACTAATGTGTCTCCATATAAGGCTTTGAACTCATTGAATCTGCTTCCATCCACAATTCTAGCAATGACCTAAGAGAAAAAAAATAAATGTTCCTGAGTCATGATACCACAGAGAAATTTCTGCATTCAAGTTATTTATAAGGAAAATAATTTACAGTGACATAGTCTCCTTCACAAAATTTCACTGTTCATAGAAAAATGTTCCTAGAATTTTATCTGACAGACACAGTTATTAACCAGAAGATATTCTGGGCTCTAATTTTATGATAAAAGTGAGAGCTATTTCACCATAAAGCAAGAACACTATTGCATACAAGAGAAGCAGCAGTAGAGACACTGGCTACTGGTGACTGGGCTCAGCCCCTGAGACTGAGGGGGGGGGGAAGAAGCGCAAAGGAGGGAGGTCGGGGGGTGGGGTGTGACTCAGAATACAACCAGAAGCAGGGCACAGAAGAGCTTAGAATCAGAGGACATTGGCACCAATCAAACATATCACATAAAGCCTGGTGTCTCAGAACATGTCATCATTTTCAATTGTACATCCACCAAGTCATTCAGCTATAAATCGTCTGTAGGAAATAGCTCCATTAAAAAACTGATTCATACATTTGTAGTGCTCCAAATAACAAAGCTTGTGCCAACTGTATCGAAGCCTTGCAAAAAGAGATGACTTATTTTCAATGAAAAACTAGTCATAAAACGCTTAAAAGCTACATCTTAAAACTGATGTAGGCCTGTAGTAGAGCACTTGCCTAGCTTACCTAAGGCCCTGGGCTCAATCCCCAGCACTGTAAAATCAATAAATAAATGAATAACCTTAAATTCCTCTGCATCTGCCACTTCATCTTTTTTTTTTTTTTTTTTTTTGCCAGTCCTTGGACTTTCTCAAGGCTAGAACTCTACCACTTGAGACTCAGCACCACTTCCGGCTTTTTCTATACATATGGTACCAAGGAATTGAACCTGGGTCTTCATGCATGCTAGGCAAGCACTTTAACCACTAGGCCAAACTCCTGGCCCCTCTTCATCTTTTTTAAAGATAATATTTTTAAAATGCTAACTAAAGGTTACTTACTGGTTCTCATTTAAAGGGTCTATTGTTATTATCTTCTAGTTGTTTGCCTAAACATGCGAATATGCCAGTTATCTTTTTTGCTGTGTGCCTCCAGTGCTAAGCCTCTTTAACAAGCAACTGCCATTGCTCCACAGGAAAAAGCTGCTCCAAGGGCACAGCAATCAAGACCTGTTGATAGAACTGATCTTGAATCTTTCTCCTACACACAAACCACCTTAATATATCTTCATGAGAACCCAGACTTCAAGAAGTGGTATGGTACTATTCCCAGTTCAGGCAATGTCTGTACATTACAGATGTTTGTTTGAATGACCTGTGGTTAGTGGGGCAGAATCACAAACCCAGCACCCACAGATGACAGGGAAATGTAAACATGCCTTACATCAAAACGTCCAAAACTGAGGTGCTCTCTCTGGGTGGTAGAATTCGAACCATTTTAAGAAATATTTTTTTTCTACATTTTTCAGTGAGTAAATAGTTTTACAGTCAAAAAGAGAAAGCAACTTAAAATGTTAAACGTTTCTAGCAAAGAGGCCCTTAAGATGACTTAATTCAAAATTTATCTTGCCAGTAATAGTTACTGAACAAAATAAAAGCCTATATCCTCCAAGCAAACACTAAAAATTGTCACTTTAGAAAACAGAAGACTGTATCATAATCTGTAACCATAGCAACATCTCTAACTGCAATCAAGCCTACTCTTCGCTAATGTCATACTGATTTTCCTAAAGGGTTTCCAAAAGGGTTTCATCCATCTCCCACAACTGAACACTGACAAGGCACAGCTGAATACTATGATGTTGCACTAATGTTGTTCCGAATGCCTGCAGGGACGTGGAGTCCGACCTGGAATGATTCAAACTATGTGGTGCATTGAAAACATCCCAATTACTAAAGACCTCTCCGTCTCACCAGTGACACCTATATTGTGAGTTGAAAATGATACCCACAGACACTGACAGTAGGGCTGACAGCTCACAGTTCCCCTTCCACACACCTCTCGGACATCAAAGCTCCTCTTAAGGTTTGCCCCCACGATTCCGTACAATTCATCAGCAGGAAATAATGGCTCTTCAGAAGGTTCAACAGTAACCTATAAAAATTTGGAACACTGTGTCAACCTGTTTAAAGACATGATTCAGGAGGCATAAGCTACAATATTCTGCAGGAAAATAAAAGGAGAACATATCCTACATACATCCAACTTCTTGTGGAAATTGAGACTCCTCACAACCTTCCTTGTTAAGTGAAGAGCATGGTGATCATCTAAAGCATAGTGGTCAGTGACTCCAGACTTTCTACAGAGGAAAGCACAGGACAACAATTAGAACTGGGGAAAGAAAGAAATTAAGCATCTAAACCCAAATGCCTTCCTCATCTGAGGACAATTCTTACTTCCAAAACACTTCTGTAACTGTCATTTTATTAATTTCTCATAATGCCACTGGAAGATGACATGATCTTCAAAGAAGAAAGACAGAGAGACACATAGGTACCTTGCCCTAGAACTAATAGCAACAGTAGCAGAGCCTACCTCTTCTATTTCTCTTTGACTTCTGCTAGACCATGAGCCTTGCTGACAGGGCTTCTTTTATTAAGAGCTCCTGGAGCAGCTTGATACATCCTGTCCATCCACAAATGGCACACATTCACAATGTAGCAAATAACTGGGATTCTAATGAAGATACTGAACATGGTCTCCAACCTTGAACTGTTCCTCTCAAAGGAGACTGCCTGCCTAGCAAGCTCAACCTAAGGTATCATACAAGCAGGTCTAGGTTCTCAGATCTAAAAGAAATGTCTGATCCCTTTGTTCCAGTCCCAAATTTTTTCCATGTTTCCCATTTGGTAAATGAAATCAGTTCATATCATTATGTGCACCTCCTCACCTTCCTATACCCCTATACAAGATCCATCAACTAATTCTCTCTCTCCCCCTCTCCCTCCTTCTTCTCCCTCTTTCGCCAGTCCCAGGGCTTGAATTCAGGGCCTGGGCACCGTCCTTGGGCTTTTCTCAAGGCTAGAGCTCTCCCACCTGAGCCACAGCATCACTTCTGGCTTTTTCTATGTATGTAGTACCGAGAAATTGAACCCGGGTGGGTCTTCATGCATGCTAGGTAAGCACTCTTACCACTAGGCCAAACTCCTGACCCCATCAAGTCTCTTGATCAAACCTCAAAAACAAATTGTACCTTGTATATAATACATGCTCAACTGGTATTTGTTAAATAAGAAACCTAGCTCTTCAATCCTAAAACATACTGCAAAAGCTGACCGTCTAGCTTAAAAATGCAATCGTGTAAAAAACTGAACCCAAACATCAGAATGAAGGCAAGTAAATTACAGTTTAGCCTAACTAGCTAAGCACTAAGAAAAAAAAATGGTATAAGATAAATAACTCAGTCATCAATCCTAAAAGGAAATACGTGTTCCTGTTTCACCTGCAGTGAAGATCAGCACCTCCAAGATCCTCCGCAGACACCTCTTCACCAGTGGCTGCTTTAACCTACAAGGATAGAAACCCACAGTGAGATGAGGCCATGCACGATACAAAATGATTCCCTAAACAGAACTACACAACACTGGGCTTTCTCATTCCCTGCAAGCAAACCTAGAGAATACGATCACTAGTCGACAGATGAAAGACCCTAACCTAGATTCACTGAGAATATGTCCCTCGGTCCACGCACAAGTGATGAAGCCTAACTTGAGCCAAACATTTCCCATTGGAAGGAAGCTGGCGCCTCCCTACCTTGTGCTGCCTCCACGCAGGTGGCAGAGCCTTGTAAGTCTGTATTAGTTCCTCCTCCCACCTACAATCCCTTTTTGTTTCACCTATCTAGGAGTTCCCACATAGCTTGCCAGACACACACTACTTTCTCACAGTGACGGATGCCTACAGTATTAACAGAATAGTGCTTGGCAATCCAAAGTCCTGGAGAATTCTACTTACACACTTCAGTATGACCCTTGCCACACTGGATTTCAAAAATGTGCAACATCTCTGTCCTCAAGTCTATACTGTGACTTCCTTGGAGGCAGGATTTATCTTTAAGTCAATAAGCTAAAATTCCAATTACCACCTAATCTGGGTTACACCTTTACGGTGGGGAAAAAAATAATCTGCTAGACTGTTTCACACAAAAATGCAAAATATGACTAAAGACAAAGAAAACTGAAATAATAAATCAATGACTTAATTATAACCTGAGACATTATAGCAGGAAAAAAGGAAGAAAAATCATTTAATGCTAAATGACAAGCTGACCCTGTAGGAACTGTACTGATTTCTACATCCTGGGTTCATTTGTTCTTCAATAGGAAAAAAAATGTATTAGAATAAAAATCAATAAGTACAGCACAGAAATGGCTTATTATTTGCTACATCAAAATCCCTGTCTTAAATAAAGTACCTCTCTACAGGGAGAAGCAATTAAAATTTCCAATTATCCCACCTCCAGAAATCAATTATTGGTTTTCTTTCCAAAAAATTCAGTGTAAAGTAATACTAGGTTCAGATAATAACTAATTATAAGAGGTGTCTGGATATTTAAAGTGGTAAAAAGGAATAAACAACAGATATGCTATATTTATTTTCAGGGATCTGACTAATAAACTGAGTAAATAAGAATTTGTCATCAGTTAATATTTATTGAACACCCACATTTGATTCTGTGATAGGTGTAAAGATGATAAAGTTAGAGAAAATTAAAACAGCTCATATACATAACAAGTCAGAAAACAAATGAGAGGAAAACAAAGTTCCTTCAAAAGCTGGTCTTCTTACCACCATTTGCTTCTGCCATTTTCCAAGCATCTCAGAGTGTCTGCTGCTGAGCCCCACCTTCAAATCCCTTTCTCAACTTGCTATACTGTCAGCCAGGAGATGGAGGTGCTATCAAAAAGCTGAAATTGGTGCGATGGCTCAAGTGATAGAGTAGGGACAGTACCTAGGCCCTGAGTTCAATTCCTGGGATGGCACGCACACACATACACCAAAAAACAACAACAAAAACATGCTTTTATGTAAACTATTGCCATTCCTCCAATGATTGTGTTAATTTTTTTCTTGCCAGTCCTGGAACTTGAACTCAGGGCCTGGGCCCCATCCTTGGGCTTTCTCAAGGCTAGAGGCTCTACCATTAGAGCCACAGCACCACTTCTGGCTTTTTCTTTGTATGTGGTATGGAGGAACTGAACCCAGGTCATCATGCATGCTACCCAAGCACTTTACCAACTAGGCCAAATTCCTGGCCCCAATTGTGTTAATTTTTAATAACTCCTATGGAAGACAAGATGAGCCTGAATAGCTGTTGGTTAAAATGTGATAAAAGTCTCAAGGTGTACTAGAAAACAGAAAGTGTCACTGTGGCTCGGGGGTGGAGAGGATAGACTTGAGCTGAAGAGCTCAAGGGCAGTGCCCAGGCCCAGAGTTCAAGCCCCAACACGGACCCAAAAAAAAAAAAAAAAAAAAAAAAAGCTCAAGGTATTATTCAACAAGCATTCAGTACATTTATTCTTTAGGATTACTTATGTTGGATGGGACAGATATTATTGGTTAATGAGAGGAAAATGCACTCAACGTTTTTCCTTGTTATTTGTTTAATGATAGAAGGGGTAACAATAGTGATCAAAACATACTGTACTGACTAAAAGCTAGCAATTTTTAAAATTTTCCTTGTGCCAAGTCCTTAGGCTTGACTCAGGCCATTGTTCCTGAGGTTTTATGCTCAAGGCTGGCACTCTACCACTTGAACCACAGCTCCATTTCCAGTTTTGTTTTGTTTTTTTTTTTTTTATCTGGGGAGTCATGGGGCTTGAACTCTTGTCTGGGCGCTGTCCCTTAGTTCTTTGGCTCAAAGCTACTCCCTACCCCTGGACCTGGGTGCTGTCCCTGAGCTCTACAGCTCAATGCTACGGCCCTACTCTTGAGCCACAGCCCCATTTCCCATTATATAGTGATTAATTGGAGATAAGAGTCTCTGGCTGGCTTGGTAGGCTTTGTATTGCCCCAACTGGCTTAGAATCCTCAGATCTCAGCCTCTAGAGTAGGTATGATTACAGGCATGAGCTGAGCTACTGTGCCGCCTCCTGGCTCTGGATTTTTTTTCATTGGAGATGAATCTCAAAGGATTTTCTGCCTGCACTGACTTCAAACTGTGATCTTCAGATATCAGCCTCCTGAACAGTGAGGAATACAGGCTTAAGCCACTGGAACCTGACTATGTCTCTTTACCTTCAACCAATCAGCAGGAATTACATACTTACCAAGGGAGGTCCTGCCAAGAAAATGGTCCCCTGCTTGCATACAATTATGTTTTCATCAGCCATTGCAGGTACATAAGCACCTCCTGCTGTACAGGAGCCCATGACCACTGCTATCTGGAAGAGTAAAAGACACAAACAGACTATATCACCCTATTCTCTACAGTAGAATGCCAAGTTTGCCTCAAGCTATTCTAGTACTCAAAAAGGAAAACAGATAAGGAACTAGGAAAAGAGTTACAATGATGTAAGATGCTAAAAGGGACGTTTTCAAAAATAAGAACTAAACAGGCAGAACAGAGTTCCACAAAAACAATCAGAGAGCAAAAGGAGAGGAAAGAATAGTAATTGTCAGCAAGTACTCAAGAGACAAGGCTGGGGGCGGGAGGTAGGGTACAGACAAAATACCATCACACCATCTGTGATAGAATGCTTGTGTTCTCCAAATCCACATAGAAGCCATCATTCCCAATATGTTCTGAGGTGGAGCTCTGGGAGGTGAATGGGTTCAGATTAGGTTGTGCAGGTGGAGTCCCAATGGTATTAAGGCCACTAGAAATAGTTAACAAAATCTCTCTGCCAAGTGAAATCAAAACCAGGCAGAGGAGGAAGAGGAGTACCTCCCGAAGGTACCGCACTGGCTGCCTCAACTCTTTTTTATTTTGTTCTTTTTGCCAGCCCTGGGACTTGAACTCAGGGCCTGAGCATTGTCCTTGAGTTTTCTCTCAAAGCTAGCACTCTACCACTTGAGCCACAGCCCCACTTTCAGCTTTTTCTGTGTATGTGGTACGGAGGAATCAAACCCAGGGCTTCATGCATACTAGGCAAGCACTCTACTACTAGGCCACACTCCCAATTCCTATCTCAACTCTTGAGACATCCAGCCTCCAAAACAATGAAAAATAGTGTAGTTGAAGATGCCATGTCTATGGTGGTTAGAATATGTATACCATCCCTGGATCGATTTTCTTCTCAGAAACCAGAGATCCCAGAGCCAAGCAGAATACCAACTGTCCCTCTAATCCAGATCTAAGTCTAAAGATCGAACTTCAAAGCCAGCCCAGGTAACAAAGTTCCAGAGACTCTTATTTCCAATTAATCACTTAAAAGGCAAAAGTGGGGTTGTAGCTCAAGTGGAAGAGCACTAGACTTGAGCCAAAAAGCTCAGGAGCAGTGCAGGGCCCTGACCTTGAGTTCAAACCCTAGCACTGGCACGTACACACACTCAAACACACACACACCTCATATTTGAAAGAACAAATCAGTGACAGGCATCAGTGGCTCACAATTATAATCCTTATTTCCAATAAACGAGCAAAAAACAGAAGTGAAGGTAGAGTTCAAGTGGTAAAATGCCTGCTATGAACAAAATGTAAGGAAGAGTACAAAGGCCCTGAGTTCATGTCCCAGGACTGGCATTTTAAAAAAGCACTCAAGCCGGGAACGGTGGCTCACGCCTGTAATCCTAACTACTAAGGCTGTAATTCTAACTACTAGGGAAGCTGAGATCTGAGGATCGGAGTTCAAAACCAGCCCAGGCACTAAAGTCCGGTGAGACTCTATCTCCAATTAACCTCTAGAAAAGTAGAAGTGGTGGAAGTGGCACTGTGGCTCAAGGAGTAGGATGGTAACCGCTCAGGGACGACACCCAAGCCCCAGGCCCGAGTCCAAGTGCCATGATAGACCAAAAAAAAAAAAAAGCACCCAATCCAGGCACTGGTGACTCACAACTGTAATCCTAGCTACTCCGAGGCTGAGATCTGAGTATCACGGTTAAAAGTCAGCCCAGGCACAAAAGTCCATGAGACTTTTATCCTCAATTAACCACCAGAACAAACAAAAGTAGCACTGTGGCTCAAGTGGTAGAGCAAAAGCTTTGAGCTGAAAAGCTCAGGGACAGCACCCAGGCCCACAGTTCAAGCCCTATGACCAACTAAAAAAGAAAAGCACTCAAAAAGAGTGGAGTGGAAAAAGCAGGGGTAGAAAAATGAAGAGGAGAATGCAGTCAAGAATTCAATGTATATCCTAAAAACTTAAGCATGAGGAGAGGGGTAGGTAGAGGAGATGTGAGTGAGACTATTGAAAGGGGTCACAATGATAGTCACGATATCTTGAATACAATACATTTCCAAAACTGCTGTTAAGTGGCAACTCCTTTGTATAACTACTTAAAATAAAAAAAAAACACTTTATGGTTAATCTCATGTGGTTACTGTATCTGACTTTATGGTATACTGTATATTACATTTATTTGTTTATTTGAGGGAAGGGAAGGGGGAAAAACAAGATGATTTGGGAGGGGGTAGGGGAGGAAACGGGGACAAAAACACGAGAAGGGGTATCAATGTGCAAGAGGTAATGCACCTACTACCTGACAAATATAACTGTAACCCTTCTATACATGACCCCAACAATAAAAAAAGAAAAAAATTAAGAAACAGAAAATAAACACCGGGAAATGGATACTTGGAAGGAGTAGGATGAGGTCAAGGAGAGGGATAAATAAAGAAAAGGGGAGAGGAATATGCAGTTAAAAAGTCCAGTGCATATTCAGCAAAATTAAGAGGTGAAGGAAGGAGTGGGTTGGGAAGGGTGAATAAGAGTGTTGAAAGGGGTACCACTGATCAAGATGTATTACATTCACAGACTCCTTTGTGGAATGGCAACTCTGAGTAATTAAGATTACAGGCATGAGCCACAGGCACCCCATTTCTACTATGTTTTTACTCATATATCTGGGATTTATCTATGCTGATAAATGTAATTTTAGTTCATTGCTTTTTTTCTGTTTTTCAGTCATGGGGTTTGAACTCAGAGCTTGAGCACTGTCCGTGGGCTGTCTCAAGGCTAGCGCTCTACCACTTGAGCCACAGTGCCACTGGCTTTTTCTGTGTATGTGGAACCATGAAATCTACCCAGGCAAGCACTCTACCACTAGACCATGCTCACTGTCCAGTTCACTGGTTTTAAATCATTACTAATCTCACACAAATGGACACTTACATTATTGTTTCATTTTACTCTAATACTCAATGCTACTATGAACTTATCTTGCATGTATGTCTCATGTATACCAAAGTTTCATGTACAGTCCTAGAAAAATCACCTTTATTACAGAAAGAACTATTTCTATAATTAATAAAAGGTCCTAACTGAAGACAACTTAAAGATGTGGGAAAACCTTATATTGTATATTAAAACCTGTTATATTTAAGTTATCCCGGAGCACACAATTAGCAAAATTCTTGGGTGTGCAAAACAATACACTTCATTAATGAGAAATTACCTGGGTGATGTTTTTAGAAGACATAACTGCCTGATTGTAGAATATGCGGCCGAAGTGATCACGATCTGGGAATGTATCTGCCTGTCGAGGTAAGTTGGCTCCTCCCGAATCAACTGAACAAGAAAAATGAGAGAAATTACAAACATCTCTGAGTAAAATAAAAGAGACACTTGAATCAATGGCAGCATGGATTCACGAAATCTTACCCTAGCTTTTTAAATGTTCTAGTCTTTCTGTAATCCCCAAGTACAGCCCAGAGAACTTCTTTTGTTTCTTTTTTTCTTCTTTTTCATCTTTTTTTTTTTCCTGGTGGGTCATGGGGCTTGAACTCTGTTCCTGGGCACTGTCCCTGAGCTCTTCAGCTCAAGGCTACAGCCCTACCCCTTGAACCACAGCCCCCCACTTCCCATTTTCTAGTGATTAATTGGAGATAAGAGGCTTGGGCTGGCTTTGAACCTCGATCCTCAGACCTCAGCCTCCTGAATAGCTAGGATGACAGGCATGAGGCACCGCGCCTTGCCACGGTAGAGTTTTTAAAACACCAACTAAGGCCAAGCGCTGGTGGCCCAAGCCTGTAATTCTAGCTACTCATGAGTCTGAGATCGGAGGACTGCCATTCAAAGCCAGCTCAGGCAAGGAAGTCCCTGAGACATTTATCTCCAATCAACAAAAATACAGAAGTAGAACTGTGGATGGAAATAGAACAACAGACTGCAAGTTGAGCACGAAAGCTCAGGAATAGCACTGAGACCCTGAGTTCAAGTCCCATAACAAATAGACCTCCCCCAAAAATCTCATGTTGGGCATTGGTGGCTCAGACCTGTAATCCTAGCTACTCAGGAGGCTGAAATCTAAGGGTCATGGTTCAAAGCCACCCCAAGCAGGAAAGTCCATGAAACTCTTACCTCCACCTAAGTACCAAAACGCCAGAAATGACATCATGGCTCAAAGTGGTAGAGTACTAGTCTTGAGCAAAAACACCTTAGGGTCAGGCCCCAGGCCCCGATTCAAGCCCCACAACAGACAACTGACAACCACCCCCACCTCTCACCACCCAGAAAAAAAAAAAAACCACCTGATGACGTTCTACATACAGTCTGGAATTTTACCAGTCAGTAATAGTTTATTGCACAATTTGTGACTTGCCCAAGTAGATGCAGGGGAGCCTGTTCTGCAGTGCAATTTCTTGTGCCCGAACATGTTTTTTCACAGTTATTGGGTAATAGGAGCCTCCCTTGACAGTGGCATCATTGGCAACAATCATGCATTCGACTCTGTAAGGTATTAGAAAAACTGCATTGAAGGAGAATGAGATATCTCTTCAAAATTCATAACCATTCTAAGATACTAATAGAACCTTCATTTTCTACTATATATCACTAATGACTTCATTAGTAATCTTATATTACAGCAAGTTTGCACCATGATTCATATATCATTTCTACAACATAAAATGACTACTTTGAAAATGTTTACAAATTTATACTTTAAAAAAGTCACCAGCCATCTACTAGAACACACTAAGCTACAGCTCATAATGGCCTTCACACAGCTCTGAGGTCAAGGCAGGCATCAATAGTGTTTACATAGTGCCTAGCACAGTACCTGTATAATAAAGGTGATATCAAATAAAATCCATATACAAACAATCAGCATTGGGCAAACTGGATTCCTAAATCTAAACTGGTTCTCCTTCTCCAACAAACTTTTGTTGGGTTACTTGAAAGAGATTGCCACCTCAAAGGCTTCTGACTTATCAGAAGACTACCTATAAATCTGTTTTTCTAACCAGCTCATGCTAAACTGTTAGAACTACTCTCCCTACCACAGTGTTTTTCTTCTTCTCTTTTTTTTTTTTTTTTTGCCAGTCCTGAGCTTGAGCTCAGGGCCTGAGCACTGTCCTTGGACTTTCTCAAGGCTAGAGCTCTACCGCTTGAGCCTCAGCACCACTTCCGGCTTTTTTCTATGTATGCGGTACCGAGGAATCGAACCTGGGTCTTCGTGCATGGTAGGCAAGCACTCTACCACTAGGCCAAATTCCCGGCCCCCACAGTGTTTTAAAAGTTTTTCTTCTTCTTTCTCTCTCTTTTTTTTTTTTTTTTTTTGCCAGTCTTGGGCCTTGAACTCAGGGCCTGGGCACTCTTGGCTTTCTCAAGACTAGCGCTCTACCACTTGAGCCACAGTACCACCTCTGGCATTTTCTGTGTATGTGGTTTCAAGGAATCAAACCCAGGTCTTTGTAAATGCTAGGCTAGCACTCCACCACTAGGCCAAACTCCCAGCTTACCACAGTGTTTTCTAACATCAGATGTGCAAAAGACCATGAGATACCACCTGGTGAGTCTTCAGAAGTCAATATGCCAAACCCACACCTGAGGACTTCAGTGTAGCAAAGAGAACTGAATCCAGAGATTCTTACTGAGGTTTTTGTTGTTTTTGTTTTGGGCCATGGGATTTGAACAGCTTGGGTGCTGTTCCTGAGCTCTTCACCTCAAGGCTACTGCCCTACTCCGAATTCTGGGCTTGGTCCCTGAGCTTTTCAGCTCTAGGCTACTGCCCTACCCTTAAGCCAAGCCCCACTTCCCATTTTCTAGAGGTTAATTGGAGATAAGAGTCTCAGGCCCTTCTGTGCCCAGTCTGGCTATGAATTTTGAACCTCAGATCTTGGCCTCCTGAGCTAGGATTACAGGCATGAGCCACCATGTGGGGCTTCCTTGCTAAGATTTTGTTGCAGATACCAGGGTCTGAACACAGAGTCTGTCCCTTGCTCACCTTGCTTATTCGGCTGGCACTCTACCACTGGAGCCACACCTCTAGCCCAGCTTTCTGCTGGCTACTTTAGAGAATAAGTCTCTTGGATTTCTGCTTGGATTAGTCTGGAATAAAAATCCTTTAATCTCAGTCTCCTGAGCTGCTAGATTTATAGGTATGAATCATTGACTTCCAGCTGCTGAAGGTTTTTTTTTGCCCTTCTATTTTTGTCTCTGAAAATCTACAAATTATGTTAATAGAGGTTTGAGTAGGATCTCAGGACCTAAATAATATAAGGCACATAAAACTTGCATGTTGATGTACAAAGTGAGTTCTGGATTCCTACATCTTAAGAAAGTCTTCTTCCTGCCCTGCACTACTGAACACAGGTAGAATACTCACCCAGATACTCTCCCAATGCCAGTGATTATGCCACCCGCAGGGACTTCCTCATCACCATATAATTGGTACCCTGCAAACTGGGACAATTCCAGAAAGGGAGACCTAAGTGGAGGGAAGAATGTTATTGAAATTAAACTCACTATGCAGCTGTATTATAAAATTGACAAAAATGCTATCTAAACCAAAATCTGATATGGCATCTTTAGTGTTTATAGGATAGAGCCATACAATAAAATACAAGGTACTTACTTTTAAAATGTATATAAATGTGTTTATAGAGTGTCTGCCTAGCAAGCTGAGGCACTGAGGTCAAGTCCCAGAATTGCAAAAAAAAAAGAAGATGAAGAAAAGAATAGCCAACATTTACATGGTTCCACTTCTGACTTTTTCTGTTTATGTGGTACTGAGGAATTGAACCCAGGGCTTCATGTGCTAAGCAAACATTCTACCATTAAGCCACATTCCCAGCCAAGAGTTAACCAATCTTTTTTTTTTTTTTTTTTTTTTTTTTTTGCCAGTCCTGGGCTTGAGCTCAGGGCCTGAGCACTGTCCTTGGACTTTCTCAAGGCTAGAGCTCTACCACTTGAGCCTCAGCACCACTCCGGCTTTTTTGTATGTATGTGGTACCGAGGAGTTGAACCCGGGCCTTTGTGCATGCTAGGTAAGCACTCTACCACTAGGCCAAACTCTGGCCTAAGAGTTACCAATCTTAAATGAAAAAGCTAAGCAAGAGTGTGAACCCCTGAGCTCAAGCCCAATACATGCACAAAAAAAAAGCCACTTGTTGAAAGTTACATGGCTAGTTAATAGCAAACCTTGGCACCAGGCTCTTAACCATCACTGTACTGTACTGTATTGTTCCATCTCACACAAACATGTTCCAAACACATTATGTGGGGAAAAGGAAGTTCCAGAACACCACAGCTGATTACTAATCACTTTTTTAAAAAAAGTTTAAATCCCAGACCAGGAGTGTGGCCAAGTGATAGAGTGCTTACCCCAAAGCTCTGGGTTTGATTCCTCAATATCTCTGTGGTAGAAAAGCCAGAAGTGGCACTGTAGCTCAAGTGGCCGAGCACTAGCCTTGAGCAAAAAATGTCCAAGGGCAGTGCCAGGCCCTGAGTTCAAGCCCCAGGACTGGCAAAAAAAAGAAAAAAAGAAATGAAAAGAAGGTTAAAATCACTTAGCTAGGTGCCAGTGGCTCACAGCTATAATACTGTAATACTCAGGAGGCTAAAACCTAAAGATTGTATTTGGAGCCAACCAGGCAGAAAAGTCAGTAAGACCTTTTACCTCCAATTAACTATCAGAAAGTCTGAAGGAGCCAAGCACTAATAGTTCATGCCTATAATCCTAGCTACTCAGGGGAATGAGATCTAAAGATCATGGTTTGAAGCCAGCCTTCGCAGAAAAGTCCATGAGAGACTCTTATCTACCACCAAAAAAACTAGAAGTAGGGCTGTAGCTCAAATGGTAGAATGCTAACCTTAAGTAAAGCAGCTCAGGGACAGCACCCAGGCCCTGAGTTCATGCCCCAAGACTGGCACACCTAGACATAAGGAAGTCAGAAGCAGAGCTGAGATTCAAGTGGTAGAGCACAATCCTGTGTGAAAAAGCTATGTGATAGCACCTAACACCTGAGTTCTAAGTCCCAATATTGGCACGCACGCATGCACACGCACACAAGCACTTTTAAAAAAAAAAACACGGAAATATCTGGCACCTCAAAACTGGCTATAGGTTTTTGTTTTGTTGTCAGTTGTGGGGCTAGGGACTCTGGGACTGGGCGTTGTCCCTGAGCTCTTTAGCTCAAGGCTACCTCTCTACCCTTTGAGCCACAGCACCACTTCTTTTCTAGTGGTTAATTGGAGATAAGAGTCTCATGGTCATTAGTGTCCAGGTCGGGTTTGAACCTTGATCCTCAGATCTCAGCCTCCTAAGTAGCTAAGATTACAGCATGAGCCGCCCCACCTGGCTGGGCTATAGGTTTTAACAAGATTTGTCTCCAGGTTAAGGTGAGGGGGAATGTCCTAAGAAAAACTCCTGCACCCCAGACTCACCTACTCCACTGAATCCCTTGACTATGCCTTCAACATGACCTTCTAGCTGTTGTACTCTGCTGCTCAAAACAACCAACACCCCAGCCAGACCAGTCACATTTTAACTCTTAAAATACAGGGATGTATCACCCAACAACAAGGCTTCATCTGAAAAACAAGTTTGTGAGGTGATTTTGTCATCCACAAATATCACAGCTTATGTGAACAAAAATCAAGATGGACAGTGTTCACTGGGTGATATAAATGAGTGCCACTGTGAACTACTATAATCACCAAGCAATTACATGACTGCTCAAAGTCGGGATGATCATAAAATTTTCCTGTTCAAAACCCTACTTCTCTCAAGTAAGAACCAAAACTTTCCCAACAACCTATAGGACTCTGTGAAATCTGACCTGACCTCCTCCTACTCTCCATCTGCTCTACTCACACTAGCCTGCTGCTCATCACTTAAATGTATCACTCCCACCACAGTGCCTTGCACTGGCCTGTTTCCTTCTCTTAGGATAGTCCCCCCACCACCCCCACTCCCATATTTACAGGGCTCTCTTCCTCTTCCAAATCTTTGTTCAAATGTTACATTCTCAGTGAAATGTATCTTAACCACACTATGTGTAACTGTAACTTCCTGTGGTCATCCTTTCTCTCACCTTCCTCCATTTCTTTTTTCCCATAAAAGCTGTCACCTTCTTCCATACCTTAAAACTTAAGATAGTTATTAGTTTCTATTTCCCAGCTACAATGTAAGCAAGCTCCAGTAGAACAAAAATCTTGGTCTATTTGGTTCTTGTTGCTGTTGTTTCTTTGTGCCAGCCTTAGGCTTGAACTCAGGACCTGGGTGCTATCTCTGAGTTTTTTTGCTCAAGCTCTACCACTTGAGCCACATCTCTGCTTTTGGCTTTTTTGGTGGTTAGTTGGCTATAAGAGTATCACAAACCTTCCTGCCTAAGCTGGCTTTAAACCCCTATACTCAGATCTCAGCATCTAGAGTAGCTAGGATTACTGGAGTATGGCAGCAGTGCCTGGCTTCTTTGTTTTGTTCACTGATAACTCACTAGTGTATGACAGTGTAGGTGCAGTGTAGGTACTCAGTAGGTACTCACAGTAGGTACTCAGTAAATATGTGTGGCTTGGATCTTATAAGAACCAAATTCAAAATCATTTACTTAGAGATGGGCTTAATATTTAGTACATGGACTAACAAAGGGTGAACCAATTCAACATTAATACTCACTACACACTGCTGGAAATGAATTTTACAACTTTTGGGAGGGTGGTGGTCAAAATAAGAAAAAGTGAGAGAAAATGAGGGAAGGGGGTAACATATTCAAAAATAAATGTACTCATTACCTGATTTATGTAACTATAACCCCATAGAACATCACCTTTACAATAAAATTTAAATTAAAGAAGAATAGATAGACAGACAGACAGACAGACTCACACACACACACACACACACACACACACACACACACACACACACACACACATATATATCATCCTTAGTGAGTACATGTGCAGGTACCAACCCTGGGTCTATAAGATTGTCAATTCTCTCTCTGGGGAGCAGTTTTCCTCTTGCTGTGTGTCGAGCTCGAGCTTTCTCACTCCCTCCTACAATAAGAACAAGATTACATGGGATCACATGACTCAAGATAAGGCCTCCATTTAACTTAGTGGCAGAAAAGACAGAATGTACGATCTAAAATACAACACTTAAAAAGAAGAAGAAGAAGAAGTTTGCAGGGCGCAGTAGCCCACGCCTGTAATCCTAGCTGAGATCTGAGGATCGTGGTTCAAAGTCAGCCCGAGCATTAAAGACCCTGAGATTCTTATCTCCAATTAACCACTAGAAAACTGGAAGTGGTGCTGTGGATCAAAGGGTAGGGTGAGGAGCTGAAGAGCTCAGGGACAGCGCCCAGGCCCAGAGTCCAACCCCTACAACTGGCAAAAAAAAAAAAAGTTGAGGCCGGGAGTATGGCCTAGTGGTAGAGTGCTTGCCTAGCATGCACAAAGACCCGGGTTCAATTCCTCAGTACCATATACACAGAAAAAGCCAAAAGTGGTGCTATGCCTCAAGTGGTAGAACACAAGCCATGAGAAAGCTCAAAGATAGTGCCCAGGCCCTGAGTTCAAGTCCCAGGACTGGCCAAAAAAAAAAAGTTGTATGTGTGTGAGAAACAGCTAATTCTTCAGATTATTCACTTATAACCTGCCAACAATCTTTTGAAGAAACTCAGTGTTTTTTAATAATAATAATAATAATAATAAAGCTCTTTCTGATTCTTGAGTATATTACACGTTTGATTACTAACAGTTACCTAAAGAAATTACAGCCAGGCACTGGTGGCTCACCCCATAATTCCAGCTATTCAGGAGGCTGACATCTGGAGGTCATGGTTCAAAGCCACTTCTAGCAGAAAAGTCCTCAAGATCCTATCTCCAATTAACCACTAAAATGCAGGACTGGAGGTATATATGACTCAAGTAGCAAAAGCAGCAGCCCTAAAACCTGAGTGAGAGCTAAGCGCCAGTGGCTCACACCTATAATCCTAACCACTCAGGAGGCTGAGATCAGAGGATCACAGTTCAAAGCCACCCCGATCAGTAAAGTCCATGATACTCGAATCTCCAGTTAACCACCAGAAAACTGGAAGTGGCTCAAAGTGGTAGAGCACTATCCTTGAGCACAAAGAGGTTCAGGGACAGCACCCAGGCCCAGAATCAACCACAAACAATAACAACAACAAAAAATGAGATTGTAAGGCCCAGAGTTCAAGCCCAGATATTAACACAAAAAATAAAATAAGCTGAGGCACTACAAAGAAAGAGATGAAAAGGGAGAGGGGAGATTTCAAACAGTATCATTCCTTCTTAGTTATGCCAGGAGACTGACCTTATGAGCTGTAGCAGCTAGTGAATTCAATTTCATAAGGAAGAAGGAAAAGGTTGATTTTCTTTGATGCAGACGCGTCAATGAATGAAGCTCCCTGTTATTTAAACTGACAAAATTTGGAGCACCACAATATGGCATGGCAGAGCACCTTAGTCAAGGCTGTTCTGGAACACATCATTTCCATTCCCACAGATGCTATGCCAGCAAAGTCTTCCATTCTCTCTTAACCCCACATTTCTACTAAGTCATCATCACGTTTACTTCATTTCATCAGTCTTAATAATGTTCACATTTCAGAATCCTTGAAATCAGGAAGTGGGGACAGTCACCCCCCAGCTAGGCCTTGGCTGCACTACAGACTAGGTACTACTTTTACTGTGCTATGTATGCATATGAACTTTGTATTTCAGTTTAAAATGTCTCGAAAAGACTATACAGCCTTATCTCTGGGTCATTAAAACCCCTCTGCTTCTACCCAAACCATTTCTGCTTTCTTTTATATCTATGAAGTTATTAAATAAAAACAAAGTACTTCTGAACTAAACAAAACACATCCCTGTTTTGATAAATTAATTTATATTAATCAAAATCCTCAGCATTGGGTATTACAAATGCCACTACAGGGATAATCCACTTCTCAGCTACAGAAATGACTTCACTCCTCTTGTAAGTCCACCTGTTCAAACAGGGACAAAGGAGATCAAAGATTATAGAGAGCTGGAAGAAACCTGAACTGAAGACAGCAAAGAGCAACAAAGAAAATAACACAAAAGACGACGAGAGTCACCTTAATTATTGTCAACCTTATCCCAAGTTCTCACCAGTGAAAAACTTCAAAGGTTCCTTCTGAAACAAACATCCTACTCCTTCATTCTGTCTGAAAACCACCTAGAACTCCTATTTGGTATAAGAGTATTTTACTATCCTAAGTATGATCTTTGCATGTCTACAGGACAGGCTCCCCTTAGAGAAATGAAAATATCTTTACTATTCTTTTTCTCTGAGGACTTTTCATAAAGGCAAGGTAACTGAGTAGTGGCAGGTGAAATGAGGTCATCTAAAGCTGCCTGTTCACTGGTGGACTGGATAAGGAGGAAGCTTAGTCTTGGTCTTGTATAGAATTTCGAGAGTGGTTTGGACTGGTTTGTTGTTTTAATACCAATGAATTGTAGTTAAATCATATAATCACTCCAGTAATTTTCTAGTTAAGTTTTTGGTCCACACTTAAACTTCACTTGAACTTAGTGAGTTTGTGAAGTATAGTTATTCTCTTAAAACACATTATTTCAGTCTTCTTTCGTTTGAATTAATAGATTATCTAGAATAGGGAAAAAGACAAAGTAAGGATATTTAGAATATCATGGTCTCTTTTTTGTTTTATTTTTGCAAGTCCTGGGGCATGAACTCTTGGCCTGGGTGCTGTCCCTGAGATCTTTAGCTCAAGGTTATCATCCTACCCCTGGGCCTGGGCATATTGTCCCTGAGCTCTTCAGCTCAAGGCTACTGCCCTCCCCCAGGAGCCACAGCCCCACTTCCCGTTTTCTAGTGGTTAATTGAAAATAAGAGTCTCTCGGACTTCAGTGCCAGGGCTCTGAACTGGGATCCTCAGTTCTCAGCCTCCTGAGCAGGTAGGATTACAGGCATGAGCTATCATGCCCAGCTCACTTATGGCTTTTTCTATATATGTGGTACCAAGGAATCGAATCCAGGTTTTTGTGCATGCTAGGCAAGCACTATCCCACTTGGCCACACTCTTGATCTCTACCTTAGGTTCTTAAAATACAGCACACCTGTTCCTGGCTACTCAGGAGGCTGACCTGAGGATCACGGTTCAAAGCCAATCCACTCTAAGTCCAATAAGACTTCAATTAAGCAACAAAAAGCCTGAAGAGGAGCCATGGCTCAAGTGGTAGAGTGTCAGCCTTGAACGAAAAAGGCTAAGGGACAGTGCCCAAACACTGAGTTCAAACCCCAGAACTGGCACAAACACACACAGAAAAAGTATGCAGGAGAATATGTGTAAGCCACATGCAAACACCACCTCATTTTACATAAAGAACTTGACCAAGGACCAGCAGTGTGGCCTAGTCATAGAGTGCTTGCCTAGCATGCAAGAAGCCCTGGGCTGGATTCCTCAGTATACATAACAAAAGCCAGAATGATGCTGTGGCTCAAGGGGTAGAGCTCTAGCCTTGAGAAAGCTCACCGACAGTGCCCAGGACCTGAGTTCAAGTACCAGGACTGGCAAAAAAAGAAAAAAAGAACTTGACCAGGGTAGATTCTGGTATCTTTGGGCTGTCTTGTGAATCTCTCATAGTCACTAAGGGTAGATTGTACTAACTAAAACTAAAATACTTAATCAAAAGCCTAATGCTACCAGTTTTTTTCCTAAAACGAGCATTTCAGGGAACAGCTTAATTAAAAGCATATACTGAAGAATGCTGTGCTCACCAAGTCGAATATACTGAGCGCGTTCATGGAGTTGAGTCACTAGTGCCTTCATCTGCTCGTAGTTCTCCTATAACAGAGAGAAGGAAAACACAACTTCTAGAAAACAATACCAAAATAAAGGTCAAGGGGCGGGAGCATGGCTTAGTGGTAGAGTGCTTACCTACCATGCACAAAGCCCGAGTTTGATTCCTCAGTACTATATACGCACACAAAAAGCTGGAAGTGATGCTCTGGCTCAAGTGGTAGAGCCATATCCTTGAGAAAGCTCAAGGACAGTGCCCAGGCCCTGAGTACAAGCCCCAAGACTGGCAAAATAAATAAAAGTAAAGGTCAAGAAACACACCAAGGATGAAGGTATAGTCAGTGGTAGAATGCTTGCCTGGCATGGCAAGGCTCCAGATTCTGCCTCATGCACTGAAGGAAAGAACAGGAAGAATGCAAAGGGAAGGAAGATAGGAAAAACATGGAGGAAAAGAATGAGGAAAGGAAGTAGCGATGAAGGGAAAGAAACACACCAATCTGTGCCATGTCTGGGTGACCCACACCCAAAACCACCTCTCTAACCACCCAGCCCTCACACTAGGATGCTCCATCCTGTAGAAAAGACTAATTCTTGCACATCTTTAATTGATCTCTTCCCCACCTCCCCACCCACTGTGGTCCATCTCTCAGAATCTTACCTTTCTTCTAATGCTGGACAGAGCTCGAGTCATTCTATCAACTCCAAGCAGAAGCTTTAGAGGAAACAAGTGTTTCCAAATTATGTGACTTTGCCTTCCTCTGCAAAGGGCATCCCCCTTCAGCTTGGTCCCAAGAATAAGAAACAAGTACAGCAGACCTGGGATTGCTTCAAACAGACCTTCCAGAACCAAGCCTTTGTAAATTTGTTGTGAATTTGTCCTTTGAAAGTCATTAGCTGATCTAGAGTTTAAGATTTAGCTGTTGTAATTTTATCCTCTGAAAAGTCATAGTAGCTGACCTAGTCTCTAATACATAAAAGTAGCACCGGTGACTATTTGTTCAGAGGTGAGTATAACTGACAGGGGAGTTGGAGCTATTGATGCTTTTAAATTGTTACGAAGCACATCCTAATAGAACAATCCACAAATATCTTCACTCCCTTTTATCTGATCTTCTCAACTTCTATGTATCTATCTTTGGGACTGTCCTTTACATCAATACTGTTTTCAGCTTGGAACCTCATAATCATCTGAGTTTCAGTTCTTCCTTCTCTCTCAGCCATTAATTCCCACTCCTCCAACAGACAGCCTAGTGCTAAGCTCTAGAAATCTCAAGACTCAAGTCCTACAACTTGCCACCTAACTTTAGTCTCTTGCCTCCACCAATCCATCCTCCACTTGCCACATTAGCAAGGCTACCACATCTAAGGAACATGTCACTTCTCTATGTAAAAAAAACCCTCAATCTAAGTGCCACTTTTGCACGCTAGGTCCTCTTTTATCTGGCCCCTCATACATCCCATCTGGCCACTATTCCATGAATTCTGTGTCCAGTCCAAGACCTCATACTTACCATAAACTATTTTTTAATGGAATTTTGGTATGTTGCTCAGGTTTCCCTCAACCTCCGGGCTTAAAAAGATTCTCCTATGTCTGTTGCCTCTCGGCTGGAACTATAGGCACATACCATCAAGTCCTGTTTACACACTTCAGTATTCATTTTGTGGTGTTGGGCATCAAATCCAAGACCTTGGGCATGCTAGGCAAACACTAGTAGCATTATATCCTCAGGTTTATGTACTTTAATAACCTAAGTAGGAATGTATCAGCTTCTCTTGATTTCTTGTCTCACTTCCATCCTTACCCTGAACTTGGAAACCTCTTTGCTAACCACGATCCACTCACCCATACCTTCCTACCTACACAGCTGTCTATATACACATCTTCAAGAGGTAAGATGCCTCTTACCACATGGAGCTATCAATTTTGTTATTCCCCATCCAAAATTGTAAGCTTCATCCTTACACATCTATACTACTCAAAGTAGTGCTTAGATCACAGCAATTGGTGTATAAATTGGTATTTGTTTTGTCTTTTGATTTACTCAGAACCTAGACACTGTCCCTGAGCTTCCTTTGCTTAAGGCTAGTACTATTTGAGTCACAGTGCCACTTCCTGCTTTTTCTGTGGTACTGAGGAATCTACAGCTTCATGTATGCTAGGCAATCACTCTACCACTAAGCCACATTCCCTGTCCTGTATAGATTGAGTCAAACATTCTCAAATTACTGTGCTGATTACAAAATTTAGATGTTATCTGCATAGAATTAGAAATTGTAGGACAAACTGAAATTTTCTAGCTCTCATTTCACAATCTGTGAGCTGCCTTTGACCTTGTGAAACTGTATTGTTTCAAAAGAAGTCCTGTGGGATAGACATTTTATTAATGCCTCACTCCCCCAGATTGGAACTCAGACTAGGTATGACATTTTCACTCATTGGTTAACCCTCTACCACCTGAGTCACACCTCCAACTCCCCCCCCCCATCTATTATCTTTTTAATTAAAGCCTGGTAAGCACAGCCCAGTATAAACTTGCACTGATGGTTCCCAAAGTTGGCTGCCAGTAGTCCCCTAAAGGAACTGTTTGGCAAGGTAAACACCAAGTCCTAGTTCTAGAGAACCTGAAGATGAAGGGTGGTGCTCTGGCAGTTGTATATTCAACAAGCTCCCCAGGTGATAATGAAGACAGATTGAGTACTATTGATTTTCTTTTTTGGGGGGGGGGGGTGGGATGGAAAATGCTAGTACCGGGCCTTGAACTTTGGGTTTTGCACTCTCTCTTGGCTTTTCCGCTTAAGGTTGGCGCTTTACCACTTGAGGGACTTCAGTTCCGACTAACCGGGTAACTTGAAATGCGACTCTCCAGAATTTCCCTGCGGGGACTGGTTTTAAACCTTTACACCTCCAATTCGGCTTCCAAAGTAGTTAAGATTACAGGTATGAGCTACTTGAGCCAGGCTGGGAACCACTGATTTCAAAGTAAACTCAAACTTCACTGGAACTCCTGTCTCTTAACAATTTCAGTGTTGGAGCACTGGTGGCTCACGCCTGTAATCCTAGCTCCTCAGGGCTGAGAGCTGAGGATCGCGGGTTCAAAGCCAGTCAGGGCACGAAAGACCTGAGACTCTCCAGTTAACCACCAGAAACCCGGACATGGCACTGTGGCTCGAGGGGTAGGGCGCTTTAGTCTTGAGCTGAAGAGCTCAGGGACAGCGCCCAAGCCCAGAGGCCCCACGAGTGACAAAAAAATAACAAGTCCTTTTACTCTCGCTCCTCCCAGCTAAAAAGTCCTCTTAAATTCAACCGACCAGCAGGGGGTGGGGGGGTGGGGAGGGCAGAGGCTGCCGCCTGGAGGTCCTCGCTACCCAGGAGGGATGAGAATGTAAGGATCGCGGTTCAAAGCCACCCGGGGGAGACTCTCAGACAATTAGACGAAAGTGGGGGTGTGGCTGAGGTGGCGGCGCACCCGGGACAAGCCCCAGTGCCGCCAGAAAAAAAGAATAAGGTAAGCCCTCCCTCGGGCTGTTCCCCACTCCGGCCAGTGCCCGGTCCCCGCCGGCGGTGGCGCAGCCAGCCTACCCGGTACACCGCAGAGTCCGAGTCCAGACGGGTGGCCAGCGAGGCCACCGCGTCCCCGTGGTAGGAGCGCAGCCTGCGGGCAGCGGCAGGGAAGCAGGGCCGCAGGGAGAGCTTCCAGGCGGCCCACATGGCGAGGAGAGCGGCCGCGTCCTCCGGAACCGACCCCTCGAAGGCCCCCGTGGGCCCCCGCGTCTGCCGGAACCAGACACTCGGAGAGAGCGGAGGGGGCCGTGTCTTCCGGAGCAGAGTTCACGACCAGAGCCTGGGCAACTCGCGACTTCCGGGGTCGGATCGTTGCCGATCGCCCGCTCGGAACTCGCTTTCCTACAGTCGGGCGTGCTGCCCACACAACCCCCCCGCACTACCTGCGCCCGCCGCCTGCCATTGGCCAGTGGGGTACGCCGCGCCTCCCAATCCACCCAATCAGGGCAGAGGCACAGCCCGTGCGATCCGGTTACCCCTCCCCCCGCCCCCCGAGTGCTAGGCCGCTGGGGCAAAGCGGTTGCTATGCATAACTGGAAGCGCGGCCAGCACAGTTGGAACGGTAATAGTACTGCACTTAAGGATTAGTACAGTCATGGCAGCGGCTGTGTGGAGGACGAAGTATCTGATCATGAAAGTACAGACAACACGACAAGCCCCTAGCACCTTCACCGGAGATGTTTCATTAGCATGCATTTCTCGAGGAGGAATAACTAACAGTACACAGGATACACTGAACAACTTTGCCCTGTTAGCTTCCTAGTATCTTTCTCTTTTCGGGGGAAGGGCTATCCTGGGGTTTGAACTTACTAGGCAGGAAATCTGTTACTTGAGCCACACTTGCAGCTTCTCTAAAAGTTCTTAACGATAATTTTAAATATATGATAAATAGCCAGGCACAGGTGGTTCACGCCTGTAATCCTAGTTACTCCAAAGGCTGAGTTGAGGATGGTAGTTCAGAGCCAACCAGGCCAGGAAAGTCTGTGAGATTCTTCTTGCCAGTTACCTGCCGAAGAACCACAAGTGGAGCTGTGGCTCAAGTGGTAGAGCACCAACCTTGAGCAAAAAACTCAGGAACTGGGCCGACCCAACAACCGGCGCGCGCGCGCGCACACACACACACACACACACACACACACACACACACACACACGCACGAAAAAAGAAATGACAAGAACAACTATGTTGTAGAAAAGTATCCACAAATGTTCCTCCTAGCAAAGGTTTTTGATCAACTACTAGACTTGGTTACATATGCCTGGTTCCCTGAGATACATGAGACACTTTTAAACATGTGATAAATAGCTGGGCACAGGTGGCTCACGCCTGTTATTGTAAGACTTGAACTCAGGGATTTACACTCTCACTTTCATTTCTTTTTTGTTTTTGTTTTGTTGTTGGTTTTTGTTTTTTGCAGAGGCTTGAATTCAGGGCCTGAGCACTGTCCTTGGGCTTCCTCAAGGCTAAAGCTCTAACACTTGAGTCACAGTATCACTCCGCTTTTTCTATGCATGTGGTACCAAGGAATCCGAACCCTGGGTCTTCGTGCATGCTAGGTAAGTACTTTACCACTAGGCCAAACTCCCGACCCTCTCACCTGGTAGGCTGGTGCTCTACCACTTGGGCCAAATCTCCACTTCTAGCTCTTCTTGATGTTAAATTGAATATGAGTCTTATGGGAACTTTTCTGACCAAATTAACAAACTGCAATCCTCATATTTCAGCCTGAGAAGCTAGGATTATATGCATAAGCTACTGGTGCTGGACTGCGCTTGGTTCTTTTATTTTTCATGCTAGTCTCAGGGCTTGAACTCAGGGCTTAAAAGCTGTCCTTGGGCTTTCTCAAGGCTAGAACTCTTCCGCTTGAGCCACGACATCATTTTTTGTTTTTTTCTATGTATGTGGTACCAAAGAATTGAACCCAGGTCTTTGTGCATTCTAGGCAAGCACTCTATCACTAGGCCAAACTCCCAGTTCCCACTTGGTTTTTTTGTTGTTGTTGTTTGTTTTTTTGGTGGGTCATGGGGCTTGAACTCTGGGCCTAGGCGTTGTCCCTGAGCTCTTCAGATCAAGGCTAATGCCCTATCCCTTGAGTCACAGCCCCACTTCCCATTTTTTAGTGATCAATTAGAGGTAAGAGACTCCAGGTTCTTTAGTGCCCGGGATGGCTTTGAACCAGGATCCTCAGATCTCAGCCTCCTGAGTAGCTAGAATTACAGTCACCACGCCCGGCTTTGCTTGGTTCTTATATGTAAAAATTCATTAAATGGGGGCTAGGAGTTTGGCCTAGTGGTTAAAGTGCTTGCCTAGCATGCATGAAGACCCCGGTTGGATTTCTCGGTACCACATACATAGAAAAAAGCCGGAAGTGGTGCTGAGGCTCAAGTGGTAGAGCTCTAGCCTTGAGAAAGTCCAAGGACAGTGCCCAGGCCCTGAGCTCAAGCCCAGGACTGGCAAAAAAAACAAACAAACAAAAAAATTCATTAAATGAGGAATGAAAAAACAAAAAGCAAGCAGTATTTCAAATGTGCAAGGAAGTCACTTATTCTTGCAAAATCAAAATAATTTATTCATAACAATTAATTCTTCCAATTATATTCTATTTTATGGAAAGTACAGACTACATGTTAAAACAATTACCAGTTAACTGAACAAAATATCTTGTTATTTTTTTTAAAAAGAACACAATAAATGGTATAAAATAACTTTTATTTACATAATTTATATCTATAGAACATAACTGCTTTCTTTAGAACAAGAAAATTTACAAATGACAGATATTGCTTCTTTTGTCAAAGATGTCTATATAGCAAGCTAATATACATAGTCACTTCTATTTAACATGGTGGTAAATGGTAGATACTAATCTTTTCATCTATGCATCAATCACTTATCAACAATTACAGACTTTTAAACCATTATATTGGTCACTTGCTAAGATGTAAGTGTTCAGAAGGGAAAGACAAGAAAAGACAGACTTTACATCGCATCTCTTAAGCTTTCTAAAATAAATCCTTGCAATATCTTCCTTACATCAATTAGACTTAACAGATCTTCCTCCATTACAAGGCAAATACACTGATTAAGCTTCTTTTTCTCCCAAGATCTGTTTTAAGGATCTAACAATAGGAAAATCTGTTGACTAATTGATTCTCCACACAATAAATGGCCCTGTACTCTTTATACAGTAAGAAACTGCATCTTCCAGAAAACTGGTTTATTATATATGAATAAGAGACACGTGAACAAAGACAAAAATAAATACTATAAAGGGATTAAACAATAGTTTAGTCATAGCAACCTAATATCCCAACTAACATTACTTATATAATTAATCCAAACACGAAGTTTTAAAAATTTTTTACAAAAATGACATTAAAATAGCAAAGTGATTTCCTATCATGATTTTTGTGACATAAGTCACAGGAGATAAATATAAATTTATTACTTCCACTTGGATTTATGTTTCCCCTTCATGACAATAAAAAAAAGAACAAAACCCAAATATCCTAAATTTCACTAGAAGGCAATCAATAAGAAATGCTCTAATCCCAGATATTAACCAATTAGCATCACGATTACACCTGCTGAGCCATATCCCCTTTTACTAAAGAAGGTGAAAACTGGTCACCTCTTTTTCTATGTACAAACACTAATATTATCTAGAGTTTAAAATGTTTTCCCCACTGAAATACTGATGATTTCATAATGCATTCCACAGTTTTTTAGGCACAACTGACAACTTCAATAACAAATAACTCATACATAAAGACATCAGCACCTTGTGGCAAAAAACTACCGTTGAAAGTAGGAATCAAATTTAACATACAGCCGGGGATGTAGCTCAGTGGCAAAGCGCTTGCCTAGCAAGAGCAACATCCTGGGTTTACTCCCCAATACCAAAAAAAGCAAAGACCAAAAAAAATAATAATAATAATACAACCCAGGTGTGGCTCTTTAGGGAAGTACTCTGCTCTCCAATGCAACTGAAGGATTCCAGCAGTAGTTTCAGAAAAAAAAAAGTTTCCAACTCCCAAAGTAATATCAAAAGATTTTTCAACTAAAAACAAATACATTCTCTGAGAAATTTTCATTTGAACTGAAAAAAATTTACTTGGGTAGACTGCATACATCTATATGTACATACACATGTAATTATATATGTAAATCAGCAAATCTCAAAATCATTAAACACTTAAATTCATATTGATGATAATCACTGACATTATAAAGTCTTTTTTTTTTTTTTTTGGTGCCAGTCCTGGGGCTTGAACTCAGAACCTAAGCACTGTCCCTGAGCTTTTGTGCTCAAGACCAGTGCTCTACCACTTGAGCCACAACTCTACTTCTAGCTTAATTGGAGATAAGAGTCTCATAGACTTTCCTGCCTGAACTGGCTTCAAACTATGATCCTCAGATCTCAGTATCCTGAGCAGCTAGTGTTACAGGCATGAGACACCAGTGCCTGGCGCATTTTAATTATCTTTAAAATTAAACAAGGAAAAGGAGACAAACAAATTTGTTAACATTTCTTTAGCCACAATCTGAGAGGTGAAAATTAAAACTGAATATTCTTTAAAATAAGAAAATTTTAAATAAATAAAACTCTTTGATGAGCTATCTTTATAAATAAATTTAAGTACTACCTCTCCAGTTAGTAACGTTATATCACCAAAAATTAGAAAAATACATATTTCCAGTCACACAAATATCCGATAATAAGAAAGTTTCTAACTTTACCATGCTAAAATGGAGTTTCAATCTGCTTTTATGTTCTTACAGGCAACTGAAAAGGCCTTCAACATATCTCCAGAAAGCAAATTAAAAAACAAAAATACTTTACAAAAGAAATTCACTATACGTTAAATATATCAAATGCTAAATATGCCAGGGCTGTAATGTATACACTTATTCACAACATTCTCATAGGTACAGATGCTCCAGTATAGGAAGAGTCAAAATGTAAACAAGAGTTGTTATTTCTGTCTAAGAAAGCAGTCTTTTTTCTTTCCTTCTTTCTTATTTCTTTATTATTATTACTATTATTATTATTATTTTGGTGGGTTTGTTTTGTTTTGTTTTGTGTGATGGTCCTGAGGCTTGAATTCTGAGCCTGGGCATTCTCCGAGCTTTTCTTCTGCTCAAGGCTAGTACTCTACCACTTGAGCCACAGCTTCACTTCTGGCTTTTTTGGTGCTTAATTGGAGATGAGTCTCACAGACTTTCCTGGCTTCAAACTGTGATCCTGAAATCGCAGCCTCCTGCGCAGCCATCTGTGCCCAGTAAGGATAGCAGTCTTAATTATTAGCTAATTTCCAAAATGCTGACTCAATCAAAATAAGCTTCAGCAATATTTTTCACTGATTACAAAGGTTTTCAATTAAGCTTACTAAATATTCAAAATTGACCTAAGTTAAAATAGACAGTGATATGTTATTTGCAATACTGCATTAATACTGACCCTAATAAAACTCCCAAGCTTAAAAAAAGAAAGAAAAAACAAAATAATTATTTTATACTATTTCATCCATTTCAATGAATATATCACCAAAAAAATATTCAGAGACTGTGGGTGGCTCATCTTCAGGTGCCCGTTTTTGGCCACTTTTACATTCTCTTTTCAGTGAGGGTTGATCACTACAAACCTAAAAAAGGTAACAAAAATAAATATTGTATAAATATTTACGTAACTATTAATAGTGAGGGTTGGGTATGTAGCACAGTGTTATTTGATTGCTTAGCATGAACAAAGCCCTGAGTTTAATCCCCAGCCCTGGAAGAAAAAAAGTATATAATCCTAAACATAGTAAGAATTTCAAAATTAACTGTAGTCACAATTATAATAATAAAATTGGATGTATTCTAAATATATTATATTACATCTGTCTATCTATGATAACTTCACCTTAGTTCCAATTAATTTTTTGAAATACACAAAAATAAAAACTGTATATATGTATCACAGAGAGACAGAGACAGAGGCACTGGGATTTGAACTGATTACACTTCTGCACCCAGCTACTTCCAGCTTTTTGGTGTTTAATTGGAGATAAAAACCTCATGGACATTTCTGCACTGCCTGGATTCAAACCTTGATGCTCAGATTTCAGCAGCCTGAGCAGCTAGATTTATAGGTCTGAGCCACTGTCACCCAGCTAAAACATTTTTTTTTTTTTTGCCAGTCCTGGGCTTGAGCTCAGGGCCTGAGCACCGTCCTTGGGCTTTCCTCAAGGCTAGTATTCTACCCTGAGCCACAGCACCACTTCCAGCTTTTTTTCTATGTATGTGGTACTGAGGAATTGAACCCAGGTCTTCGTGCATGCTAGGCAAGCACTCTACAACTAGGCCAAACTCCCAGCCCCCAGCTAAAACATTCTTAAATCTATAAAATTAAAACATTTATTCAGGTATAAAAACAAAGTGACACATGAAACAGAATAGTGCTCAAAGAAAATAGCATAAATCAAAAGGATGCTATTATATTAAAAAATTATCACATTCCTAAATCTGTAAAAAGAAAAATTGCTAATGTTCTGGTTCAAGTGATAGAAAGCATGAGGATCTGAATTCAAACAATAGTACCATCAAGAGAAAAAAAAAATAAGATAGCTAGTTACTGACATAGGAACAAACATAAAGCTAAAAATAAATCTCAACATATGTGAAAATTTAGTGTCTGATGAAAATTACAAATCAAAGCTGGACACAGTGGCTCATGCCTGTAATCCTAGCTACTCAGGAGGCTGAGATCTGAGGAGCAAGGTTCCAAGCCAGCCAGGGCAGAAAAGGACCTGAGACTCTTATCTCCAATTACTTCTAAGAAACAGGAAGTAGGGAAGAAGGGCTTGGCTCAAGGGTAGGGCAGTAGCCTTGAGGAGATGAAGAGCTCAGAGACAACGCTGAGGCCCAGGAGCAGGGCAGTAGCCTTGAGCTGAAGAACTCAGGGACAGCGCCTAGCAGTTCGCCCGGCAGTTCGAGCCCCATAACCCACAAAAAAAAAAGTTAAAAATCAAACCAACAATGAGTAAAGATTATTACTCAATACATGATGCAGGACAATTCCATAAATTTTCTAAGAAACATTGGCAGACATATATTCCATCAAAATTCCAAATGAATCAAATACTTAAATAACATTAAGACAGTAAAACCTACTATAATGTACCATTATTAATCCTGGGTGAGAAGGAGAGGGTATCTTTTCAAAAACCCTAAAGTCAGAAGCCATCAAAGAAAAAGATTGCTATAAGGACATGGAAAGACTTAGAAAAAATCATATTAAGTGAAATAAGCCAGACCCAAAGAAACATAGGCTCCATGGTTTCCCTCATTTGTAATAATTAGTACACACCTAGGATTCTCCTAGCTGAGGATCATAATAGCTCAACAGCTATGTACATACGATCATAAAGAATGAGGTTAACGAATTGAACTCTAGGTTATGGAAAAAAGATGTTTACCTTTGTGATTGTTGTTCTTAATGTACTATGTGAAGTTATTTCTCTTTTCTTTCCACTTATGGCTAAATCTCATGTGGTTACTGTATCTGACTTTGTTACCTGTTATACTGTATATACACTTGTTTGTTTATTTGAAAAGGGGAAGGGAAGGGAAGGGGAAAAACAAGATGCCTGGGATGGGAGGGGACAGGGAAAGGAGGACGAAAACATGAAGAAGGAGTATCAAGGTTGGAGAAGTAATGTTCCCTCTACGTGACAAATGTAACTATAACCCCTCTATACATTATCCCAACAGTAAAATACAATGAAAAAAAAAAGAAAAAGATTGCTAAATTCACCTAAATAAAAGCAAAATATGTCTAACAGCAAAAGCAACAATAAAATAAACTAATGACATGTTTGGGATAAAGCTGTAACTTGTATCAGAAGTGGAGTTTTTTCACTCTTAATAAGTACTTCTACAGGGCCGGGAGTTTGACCTGATGGTAGAGTGCTTGCCTTACATGAACAAAGACCCGGGTTTGATTCCTTGGTACCACATAACGTAGGAAAAAGCTGGAAATGGTGCTGTGGCTCAAGTGGTAGAGCTCTAGCCTTAAGAAAGCCCAAGGACAGTGTTCAAGCCCTGAGTACAAGCCCCAGGACTGGTTAAAATAATAATAATAATAATAATAATAATAATAATAATAATAATAATAAGTACTTCCACAAATCAAAAGGAAAAAGACAACGCATTTTTAAGTCAAATGATAGGAAAAGGTGCTTCACAGAAATACAACATGAATGACTCAGACATGAACTTCACATGTTAAGAATATGTACGGCTGGGAATGTGGCTTAGTGGTGGAGTGCTTGCCTAGCATGCATGAAGCTTTGGGTTTGATTTCTCAGTTCCACATAAACAGAAAAGCCAGAAGAGGTGTTGTAGCTAAAGTGGTAGAGTGCTAGCCTTGAGCGAAAGAAGCTCAGGGCAAGCCCAAGCCAAGTTCAAGCCCTAGGACTGGCCAAAAAAAAGTGCTCATTTAAAAAATTTGTAAGGACTCAAAAAGGAAAAGAACGCTTTACACATTAGTGTGAAAAAAAGACCTTAAGAGTAAAACTGATATAATTTCCCTGGAAAACAATCGGGCAGTACTTACCTAAAGAATAATCACTGCTTTTCACTAAGCAATTCTATTTCTGGGACTATAGATGTATGTCCTAGACTCATTTTGAAGTTGGCTATTAACATTTTGTCATAGCTTTGCAGAGCAAACACTCTACTATTCAAGCCATGTCCCCAGCACCAATAAAACTTTATATCAAAGCCGGGCATGGAAGCTCACTCCTATAACCCTAGCAGATATCTGAGGATTGAGGTTCAAAGCCAGCCCAGGCACTAAAAAGTCCTTGAGACTCCAATTAAACACCAGAAAACCGCTGTGGCTCAAGAGGTAGGGTGCTAGCCAAGAGCTGAAGAGCTCAGGGACAATGCCCAGGCCCAGAGTTCAAGTCCCACTGACCAACACACACACACACACACACACACACACACACACACACACACACACACACACACACACACACACACACCCTTTATATCAATTCTGAATCATGCCTATAATCCTTGCTACACACACACACACACACTTTATATTAATTCTGAATCATGCCTATAATCCTTGCTATTCAGAAGTTGAATTCTGAGGCGCAAGCGGTAGAGTACTGACCTTGAACAAAAACGCTCAAATGGTGCTGTGGCTCAAGTGGTAGGGTTCTAGCCTTGAGAAAACCGAAGGACAGTTCTCAGGCCCTGAGCTCAAGCCCAGGATTGGCAAAAAAAAAAAAAAAAAAAAAAAGTGCAGAATAAACATTGAAAAGCAAATTAAACCAACAAAATAATATTTTCATTCCATCCACCATTGTATTTGATAGAAAATGGAATTAACGTGAAGCACTTCTATCTAATGTAGGCAAGTACATGATTAATCTGGTACTGCCTACCAACTGTTCTGCAACATAATTTGGCAACGATAGGTCACAGATATATGTTCACAGCTTACTTGCCTTGAGTACATAGAAGTGAAAAACAAACAAATCCTAGTTTTATGGCTCCTGAATTTTTAGAGTTAGACCATTTTCCTAATGCAAATAAAATGCAAACAGTGCTTTATTTTGCTTCCATGAGTCATATGATATTTTTGCATTAAAGGATTAGCAGTTAAGTATTCTCTGATGGCTAGTTCAGTGGCTCTGTAGTAAGAGCCTTGTCAGTCCTGGGGCTTAGGCTCGGCCTGGGCGTTATTCCTGAGCTCTTCAGTTCAAAGCTAGCACCCTACTCCTTGAGCCACAGCACTTCTGGTTTTCTAGAGATTAATTGGAGGTAAGAGTCTCACAGTCTTTAGTGCCCCGGTTGGCTTTGAACCTTGATCCTCAGATCTCAGCCTCCTGAGTAGCTAGGATTATAGGCGTGAGTCACTGCACCAGGCTTTAACTTTCTAACCCAATACTATACTTGTATTTTCTTCTGAATGAAGTTTTGATAAGGAAGAAATGGATAAAAGTTGTTACAAAATAATTTCTGATATCTAAATGAAAATCATCAGGTTTTTCTCTAGATGAGTATGATGTCCAACTCATTTTAACAATCAAACTTAGGAGTTACCACATACCTGAGTTGCTGAACTGCCAGTATCCTGGGACTGAGAATTAATAGTTGTAAGCACATCAGATGATTCTTGATGCTTCTTCTGGCCTTCTTTAAGTGGATTTGATTTTTTCAAATTTCGTCTTGATACAGGTATAATAGGTTTTAGGCGCTTCTTACTATGGACCTGTGCCGGTTCATCAGACTCCACACTATTCTTTGGACATATTAAAGACAAAAATCCCAGGGGTCTTCTACCAGGTCTAGAAATATAAAAATATTCAAGAATACCAAGTAAGACATATTCTTCTTTCATTTTTTTGTATTTGTGTGTGTGGGTACATGCATGCATGCATACACTGGGGCTACATTGGAGCTATATATCAGGGGCTGAAAACTATCCCTTATCCTTTTTTGCTTAAGGCCAAGACTTTACTAATGAGTCATGGATCCACTTCTGGCTTTTTGCTACTTAATTGGAAATTAAAAGTATCTCATGGACTTTCCCATCCAGGCTGACTTTGGATTCTCAGATCTCAGCTTTCTGAGTAGCCCAGATTACAGGCATGAGCCATTAGTGCACGGCTAAGACACATCCTTATACTGTCTTATTTCAATTTGTTTCCTTAATTTTATTTTCAGTACATAAAGATGGTGTTCTATGAAATTTAAATAATTGAAAAATTGATTACATAAAATTACTTAACATATACATGGCCTTTCTCTTAGTAGATTGCTAACATACACTAACTCCTAAAATTCATCATGTTAAAGTTTTAACATTGCTAATAAGCCAATAATTATTGATAACTCGGAAGATTTGTTTCTGGATTATGAAAAAAAAAAAACTGTGGAAAAAGTTGACTGTAGGCCTAAATTTCACCTATTTGTATAGAAAGGAGGCCATGGTTTACCTCACTGGTATGTTTCAGTGGAAGAAAATTATGTATTAATGGGAATTTAATAAAACAACTTCTAGCAGGAACCAGTGGCTCATGCCTATAATCCTAGCCACTCAGGAAGTAGAGATCTGAGGATCGCAGTTCAAAACCAGCCCAGGCAAGAAAGTCAATGAGACTCATCTCCAATTAACCACCAGAAAAACCACAAGTGATATTGTGGCTCAAAGTGGTAGTACACTAGCCATGAGCTGAAGAGCTCAAAGACAAGGACCAGGCCCAGAGTCCAAACCCCACAACCTACAAAAAAAAGTAAAAAAATAAAACAACTTCCAGTACTGTCTGACATCAGCTCTACATTCCCCATTATCTACATGTAGTGTCTAATACGACAAAATATAAAATAAATATAAAACTGAGGCCAGGAGTTTGGCCTAGTGCTTGCCTAGCATACATCAAGACCTACATACACATACCACATACACAGAAAAAGCCAGAAGTGGTGCTGTGGTTCAAGCGGTAGAGCTCTATCTAGCCTTGAAAAGTCCAAGGACAGTGCCCAGGCCCTGAGTTCAAGCCCCAGGACTGGCCAAAAAAAAAAAAAAAAAAAAAAAATCAAACAAATCACTATACTATATGCAAAAAAGGGTGCCAACCTTTCCAAGAATTATCTGTCTTAAATAGCTAAAGCTTAAATACATTTATTTCATGGAATATGTTTATCTAGAACACTACTATGTTTTCTTTGCCAAAATGTCTTTCCTTTACATTGTTGATAAAGGATATATTTATAAAACACCAACCTCGGCACTCAACTTACTCTATATTACATATATTCATCTAGATTGCACTTAATGAGTGACTAAAGGAGATACTTATTAAAGAGTTTCTCATGATACCTGGATAGTGGGGCTTTTGAAGGCAATGGTCCTTTATCTGTCTGTTCAGATTTAGAAGCAGTGTTAGTTCTTTCTTCTTTATCAGACACAATCACTTCATCTTGAGGCAACTCAACCATGCTCCTTTCTACACAAAGATCTCTTATACTGTCATGAGGAGACATGGTATTCTGAAAAGTTGGTTCAGGTTCTTCTCTTTGAGGTTCTTGAATTGTATGTGTGCTTCCAGAGGCAGGAGAAATGCCTTGCCCTTGGAAAGATGCCCCTTAAAAAAAAAAAGAGCAAATGGTAAACATGCCATTATATCAAAAGTAACAAACTCAAGTGCAGTATTTGAAGGGAAAAGAAAATTAGTATTCATTACAGACCTACTTTAAAAAGAGAAAGCTTCGTTATAATTAAGGGAGTTATTTGGATTTAGAATACCTAGTTAAAAGCTATGACGGGGGTGGGGAGGGAGATCTGGAAAGGAGAAAATCAAAGAAAAAACAAGGGAAGAGGTGACTGCTGGTGGGAATGTAAACTAGTACAGCCACTCTGGAAGGCCGTTTGGATGTTTCTTCAAAAAATGAAATAGACCCCACGATCCCGCCATTCTACCCTGAGCATTATAAACCCAGGATATGATAAGGACACCTGCTCAGCCATGTTCAACTCTGCACTATTTACAATAGCCAAGTGATGGAAACAACCCAGATGCCCTACTGCAGATGAATGGATATAAAAAATGTAGTGTGTGTGTGTGTGTGTGTGTGTGTGCATATATATATATATATATATATATAAATATATATATATATATATATATATATATAATGCAATTCTACATAGCCAACAGACAAGATAAAATAATGGTATTTGCTGGGAAGTGGGTGAAACAAATAATGTTGAGTGAGATAAATCAAGACCAAAGGAACAAAAGGCACATGGCCTCTTTATTTATTTATTTATTTATTTTTTGCCAGTCCTGGGCTTGAGCTCAGGGCCTGAGCACTGTCCTTGGACTTTCTCAAGGCTAGAGCTCTACCACTTGAGACTCAGCACCACTTCTGGCTTTTTTCTATGTATGTGGTACCGAGGTATCGAACCCGGGTCTTCATGCATGCTAGGCAAGCACTTTAACCACTAGGGCAAACTCCCGGCCCCCACATGGCCTCTTTAATATGTGGATATTATAGATCCAATCAGTACAAGAGCAATGACTCAATATTTGGACCCAAAGTTATGGACATGGTCTTGGAGATATAAACATAACTACATAGACATAAAAATCTATGATGGGCTACATAATCTATAGATATAATGTTTTATTATAGATTAATATGTATCTAAGACATATAAATCCTCAGCTTAATTTTAATTATGTATATAGAGATTCTCTTCTTGAATACTTGTTTATTAAACATGACACTTAAAATATGATATAAAAACCAAAGTTAGGGGCCGGGAGTTTGGCCTAGTGGTTAAAGTGCCTAGCATGCATGAAGACCCGGGTTTGATTCCTCGGTACCACATATGTAGAAAAAAGCCGGAAGTGGTGCTGAGGCTCAAGTGGTAGAGCTCTAGCCTTGAGAAATCCAAGGACAGTGCTCAGGCCCTGAGCTCAAGCCCAGGACTGGCAAAAAAAAATAATAATAATAATTGCCTTTATATTTAGATTCTAATTTGTAAAATGCAAATATTGAGCTATACAGCCAAATTTTTTCATTAACTACAAGATGAAAGGAGCTTCTTTTGGCTATAGATGTGCTAAGGTCTGAAACCTTAGAAAGAAAGAATTGTTCAAGGGTGGGGAGTTTGGCATAGTGGTAGAGGGTTTGCCTACCATGTACAAAGACCCGGGTTCAATTCCTCAATACCACATACACAGAAAAAACCAGAAGTGGTGCTATGGCTCAAGTGGTAGAGTTCTAGCCTTGAGAAAGCCAGTGCTCATGCCCTAAGTCCAAGTCCCAGAACTGGCCAAAAAAAAATTTTTTTTTTCATAACAAAAGAGAAAAGTGAAGCAGAATTCTACCTCAAGCTTGATCGAGATGCATCAGAACTATTTAGAAGAGAAAAAAAAGAATCAAAAGTTCCTAGCAAAATACAGCCGTGTAATGTTTAGTTCACTCACCAGTTTCCTCAGAAACATCCGATTCCTTTGAACACACCTGTTTGTAAAAAATGTTCAAATATATTTTAGAAATTCTCTTAGTAAATAAAATTAAAATTCAATTGTCCTCTTCCTTCCTTTCTTCCCTATAAAGAAAAGGGCCATATATCTTATAATAATTCAACCATTTATGAAAAGATATTGCTATTAGTATTTAAACTGATCTTGAGCACACTGAAAGAGGCAGAGCTGTCAAATACTAATTACCTCAGGCACAATTCTGCTATCAACTGAGCTAACACTAACACGAAGGGTAAGGGGTCAAATACTCAAATTTTTAAGTGTTTGGAGCCAGGAGCTTAAAAACGTTAAGCAGGTTCTCTACCACGACTGATGTTCCTCCCCAACACCTCAAATGAAATTAGTGCAAGCAGCAAGTCAACAGATTAATCAAGAGAAAATAATGTGTTCCTAGAATGCAAAGATTTATCATCATAAAATCTAGTCAATAGAGCTAAGGGGAAAAAATTGTATCTATTTATACTATTCACTTTTAGACAAAGTTTAACCCAATGTACTAGATTTAATTTTTTCCCCAGATAAAGTGTCAATATGCTGCCCAGACTGGTCTGGAACTTGTAGGGAATTGTGCTGTCCAATGTTACTGAATTTTGGTTTTCTTTCTTTCTGGTCCCTCTCACCTCAGTACTAGTTGAGCTTTTTTTTTTTGCTTGTGTGGTTTTAATTTAGAGCCTCATAATCTACTACTTTGTTTTTCACACAGGATCTCGTATTTTTGCCACAGTCTGCTCAAAAAGGAATATTCCTACCTATGTTTTTAATAACTTCCATTACAAGTATTTAACACCACACTGTTAGTTTTGTTGAGATATAGTCTTAGTAACATTTTTTTTGCCCAAGTAGACTTCTAATTGCAATTACCCTACCTCTATCTCTCATAGATTTTAGATAGAAGCCATCATACCCGTCATTTAACAACACTGAAGTACATCCATTATAGTTAGTAATAAGAAAAAGATACCAACTTTTAGCACTACTTTTAAACATTTCCAAAGTCCATGAGAATTTTCTCTCTAATTAACCACCAAAAAAGCCAGAAATGCAGTTTCGGCTCAATTGGTAAAGTGCCAGCTATGATTGAAAAACCCAAGCAAGGGCCAAAGGTCTGGAATTTAATCCCTAGTACCAATGCATGCGCCCTCCCTCCCCCCTCCTCTCTCCTTCCCTCCCTCTCTCTCTTTCATGCTCCTGAGTAGCTTAGAACTGTAGGTATGAATCATATGAATACACAATAGTATAGTTACAAATTTGAGTGGTATCACAAAAAGCAACAAGAGGCCGGGAGTTTGGCCTAGTGGTTAAAGTGCTTGCCTAGTATGCATGAAGACCTGGGTTCGATTCCTTGGTACCACATATATAGAAAAAGCTGGAAGTGGTGCTGAGGCTCGAGTGGTAGAGCTCCAGCCTTGAGAAAGTCCAAGGACAGTGCTCAGGCCCTGAGCTCAAGCCCAGGACTGGCAAAAAAAAAAAGCAACAAGAGTGCACTAGAAAAACTGTAAAAGTGAAGAGTGACCAAACCTACATAGTCAAGTTAGACTTACTTTCCATAAGAAGTAACTGAAAATGTTTGTAATGTTTCAGAAGGGAATGATTTAAAAGGGAGAACAAATGAAATGCCTTAGAACATGAAGAATTACAATATATTCACAAATTGAAAGATGACATGAAGCTACAAAGACAGATTTAGCACAAAATAAGACTAGAGACAGAAATGAAGCAGACCATAGAAGATCTGGTTTTATTCCTACGAGCAATGGACTTTATACCTAATTTTTCCTTCGTTTTTAATCTGTGTCTGTATTGGGGTTTGAACTCAAGTCTAAAGTTCTATCATGTGAGCCACAGCTCCACTTGGAGAAAAGGGTCTCACAAACTTTCCTGCCTAAGCTGGCTCTGAACTACAATTCTTGGATCTTCAACTCCTGAATTGCTAGGATTATCGGCATGAGGACCAGTACATTATAATGATGCTATCTATGAAGTACACATTAGAAACTGATTAAGAAAGGAAAGTGTTTCATGTACAGTCCCACAGCTATCAGGGAGCACAGCCAAGATCCAGATATACAAAATGCTTTTTGTCTATATTTAGGCACTGCCACAGAGTTAATCATTGATTTCCTGATTAATGAATATCAAACATTCACTTAGAATAGGTTCAAATAGTAATTCCAAACTGTGTTGGTACAGATTATTTATGATGAGAAAGGTCAGATTATACTGAAATACATGATATAAATCTATAAAAATGTCATAACATGATTATTTTATGTATCTATATAAAGATTTATAGACTCTGAATGAAATCATAGATTAGCTATGTTGTGATAGTGCCATCTCAGTTGCTTAATGATTCTCTAACTTACCTCAGAAGTATATTCTGACGGGAATGAACATTTTTTGGCAAGAGGAACATGATCACTTTCATCATATCTGCAATGAAATCTCTTCCTAGACACAAGATTCAAATTAGCAGGAGGCTTTGCAGAACCATCTCTTCCACAATTAGATAAACATGTGGCATCTTGAACAATGGGAGTTAATGGAAAATTCAAACTGCACAAGAAATAAATATATGTAAAACCAGGAAATTAGAAATTATTTAGTGAAATTCAAGCCCAAGCTCTGCCAATTAAAGTGTCAACAGAACCAAAATTGCAAAGTAGAAAACCAATGGCCATGAAAATAAAAATGATAGCTTGAGGTACATACGTACTCAAAGACCCACAACTTAAATTGCACAATATTGAATTAAATCTGAGATATTCATACAATATTTCTCTCATCTGTAAAGTTAAGTTTTCTTTTCTTTTCTTTGGTAGGGGGAGTTAGAGCTGGTCTTTTGAATACAGTGCCTCATGCTTGGTAGGAACTCTACCCCTTGAGCCAAATTCAAGTACTGAACTTTCAATCTAAAATATTCCTTTCTAATATATTAGGTTTATTTTCAACTTGATATGCAATTGCTTTAAATGAGATCACTTTAAATACAAGCTAATAATTCTAAAATAAAGAAGTCAAATGAAAATATCAACAATATATAAAAATGGAGGTGATATGAACAGACATAAAAAAGTATAATGAAACTCATTATTTTGTGACATTAATAAATACTAATGAAAAACTTTTAAAAGAAAGTTCTGTGAGGCTCTTTTTTTTTTTTTTTTTTTTTGGCCAGTTGTGGGGCTTGAACTCAGGACCTGAGCACTGTCATTGGACACTTTTTGCTCAAGGATAGTGCTCGGCCACTTGAGCCACAGCACCACTTCCAGGTTTTTCTGTGTATGTGGTATTGAGAAATCAAACCCAGGGCTTTATGCATGCTGGGGGAGCTCCCACTCCAGACCACACTCCCAGCCCCTGTGAGGCTCTTACCTCTAATTAGCCAAAACAAACAACCAAACAAAAAAGCTGGAACCTGTGGCAGGGAAGGGATAGAAAATCTGGAGAAAAGTGACAAAAGGAATAATATTGTCCAAAAAAAGAAGTAGATTAAAGACCAACAGTGTGGCCTCATGATGGAGTGATTATCATTAGAAGTGGTGCTAGCCTTGAGAAAGCCCAAGGACAGTGCCCAGCCCCTAAGTTCAAGCCCCAGGACTGGCAAAAGAAAAAAGAAAAAAAGAAAAGAAATGTATTCATTACCCAATTTATTAAACTATAACATCTCTATACAATGTTTTAATAACATATATATATGATTTTTTTCTTTGTTTTCAAAAGAAAAGCTGAAGGTAAAGCTGTGACTCAAGTATAGAATGCTAGTCTTGAATACAAAAAACAGGGATAGCATCCAGGCCCTGTGTTCAAACCCCAAAACTGACACACACACACACACACACACACACACACACACACACACACACAAATTTATTCTAGACATGTACCTATGGCTCACATCTGTAATCCTAGCTACTCAGGTGGCTGAAATCTTCAGGTTTATAGTTCAAAGTCAACTAGGGCAAAAAACTATTCCATCTCCAACATAACCAGGAAAAAAGTTGAGCAAGAAACTTGATTCAAATGGTAGAGATCCAGCTGAGCAAGCAAGCAAGCCAGGCAAATGCCTCTTTGGAGTTTAAACCCCAGTTACACCAAAAACATTGTAACAATGGCCCTACTACCAAAAGTGATCTATAAATCTAATTCAATCCTTATTTTAAAAAAAAATGCCGATGTATTCTTTACAGAAAAAGGAAAACACACCAAGCACTGATGGCTCATACCCGTAATCCTAACTACTCAGGAGGCTGAGATCTGAGGATCACAGTTCAAAAGCCAGCCCAGGCAGACAAATTCCATGAGGCTCTTATCTCCAATTAACCATCAGAAAACTAGAAGGGGCACTACAGCACAAAGTAGTAGAATGCTACTCTTGACAAAGAGTTCAGAGGCATTGTCCAGGCCCTGAGCTCAAGTCCTTCAACCCACAAAACAATGAAAGAAGAAAGGGGCAGGGGGGGGGGGGAGAGGGAAGGAAAGAAACAATCACAAGGGAAAGGGTGACACTGTCCAAAAGAAAGGTATCCTCTTTTTCTTTTCTTTTTTTTTTTTGGGGGGGGGGGCTTGAACTCTGAGCCTAGGCGCTGTCCCTCAGCCCTCCAGCTCAAAGTTATCACCCTATGTCAGGGCCTGGGAGTTGTCCCTGAGTTCTTTAGCTCAAGGCTATAAACCCCTTGAGCCACAGTCCCACTTCCCCTTTTTTGTTTTGTTTTTCCTAGTGATTAATTAGAGATAAGAGTCTCAAAGTCTTTAGAGGTCTTTAGTGCCCGGGCTGGCTTTGAACCATAATCCTCAGATCTCAGCCTTCTGAGTATCTAAGATTACAGGCGTGAGCTGCCATGCCTGGAAAGAAATGTACTTAATCTGACTTATGTAATCTCTCTGTACATCACCTTTATAATAACATTAAAAAAAAAGTTTAAGGGCCAGGAGAGTAGCCTAGTGGTAGAGTGCTTGCTCAGCATGCACGAAGCCCTAGGCCAGATTCCTTGATACCACATATACAGAACAAGCCAGAAGTACACTTTGGCTCATGTGGCAGAGCACTAACCATGCTTGGACTAGCAAAAAGAAGGAAGGAAAGAAGGAAGGGAGGGAGGAAAGGAGGGAGGGAGGGAGGGAGGAAGGAAGGGAAGGAGGAAGGTTAAAAAAAATTTTAAAGAAACAACAGACCAAGGAGACACTTAAAATATAAGAAAAATCTTCGCTAGTAGCTAGGATTATAGGCGTAAGCCACTGGCCCCGTTTCTAGTTATCTTTGGAGACAGAGTCTGGTGAACTTCTCTTCCTAGGCTAGCTTCAAACCACACCCCTCTAGATCTCAGCCCCTCAGGGAGCTAACATAGGCATAAGCCAACAACATAAGCATCATAATGAACTCTCCACCTAAAAACAATAATCGGTCTAAATTGTTCTTTACCTCAAGTCATTTCTTTCTTCAGTTTTCCCGGCCTTGACCAATATCGGGGCTGGTAGTAGAGTGCTTGGCATTGACTGCACAGAAGCACCAGCAAAGTCTTCTGCTTCACTCGTTGGGATTTCCACCAGAGTTAAAATGACTGCTTGTTCATCATCCCCGTCTTGATGTATATTCCCAAACAGATTCACTATAAAAGTTTAAAAATAATGAGAGCTCAGACTGGCAATCTGGCTTAGTGGTAGAGTGCTTGGCTAGCATGCATGAAGCCCAGAGTTCAATGCCTCAGTACCACATTCACAGAAAAAAACTTCCAGTGGTACTGTGACTCAAGTGGTAGAGTGCTAGCCTTGAGCAAAAGAAGTTCAGGGACAGTGCCCATGCTTTGAGTTCAAGCTCCAGGACTAATAATAACAATAACAATAATAATAATAAACAATAAACTAAGACACACAATAACACAAACCATTATTTCTTCTCAAAAAACCCAAAATATCATGACAACTTATCATAACCAAAAGACTGAATTTCATAAAGAGTAAGCATAAGTTATCACAGAAAGATTTGTTTTGCATTGTTTTCCCTTGAAATTAAAAACACCATCAACACTGAAGCAGACTGTCATACCTGCTAGATCTTGAGGACTGATTACATTTTCTTGTTGGACTTCTGGAATACAAGTTGGTGTACACTGCCATAAAAATTAAAAGAATAAGGCTTGAACGTTTTCCAGAAAACGTAATACATAGTAAAGTGATATTGTTTCAAAACTTATCTTAAATATACACAATTTTCCAAGTACTTGAAAGACTGTGCCAATAAACTGTTAAATGATTTGATGGAGTGATTATATTATTTTTATTATATACTATATCACTATATATATAGACACATATACATATATTATTTTAATAGGATGTGTCAGGATAGAAACTGATTCCCCACTCCTGGCACACCAGCTACTCCATAAGTAGGTGATATGTGGATGAAGATACACTTCACTTTATTCCCAGTATCCTTCCCTCAAATCTGTTTTCCATAATATATTGTAATCCATAATATCCTATTAATATTCTAATTCTCTAATCCTTAAAACTGCAAAACTTGGCTGGGAATTTGGCCTAGTGGTTAAAGTGCTTGCCTAGCATGCATGAAGACCCAGGTTCGATTCGTCGGTACCACATACATAGAAAAAAGCCAAAAGTGGTGCTGAGGCTCAAGTGGTAGAGCTCTAGCCTTGAGAAAGTCCAAGGACAGTGCTCAGGCCCTGAGCTCAAGCCCAGGACTGGCAAAAAAAAAAAACAGGTGGCTCACACCTGTAATCCTAGCTACTCAGTTGAGATCTAAGGGTCAAGGTTCAAAGCCAGCCCAGGCATTAAAGTCCCTGAGACTCTTATCTCCAGTTAACCACCAGAAAACTGAAAGTGGTACAGTGGCTCAAGGGGTAGGGTGGTAGGCTTAAACTGAAGAGCTCGGGGAAAATGCCCAGGCCCAGGGGTAGGGCTGCAGCCTTGGGCTGGAGAGCTCAGGAACAGCACCCAGGCCGAGCCCAAGCCCCATGACCCACAAAAAAAAAAAGCAAAACTTTCACTTTCATTTCTACATTTCAATGATGTTGATAATTGAACAGGCAAGATAGAGATATACTAATGGATACCAAAAGTATTGGATGACAAGTTGCTAGAACTCACTGGCCAAATTACTAATACAAAGAGAAAGGATGTCCTTATAATGAAGAAACTGGAAGGGCAAGGTCAAGCGATCAGTGATCACTCAACATCAGCAGTAACAGTAACTTGACCTGATGCAAAAAGGAAGAACAAAGCTTCTTGGTGGCTCACTAGAAGTAAAAATCCTACAGACTGTCCTGCTCAGGATGGTTTCAAACAGCAATCCTCAGATCTCAGGCTCCTGAGTAGCTAAAATTACAGTTTTGAGTCATAGGCACTCAGGATCTACATCAATTTTTTTTTTGTTGTTTTTTTTGTTTTTTGTTTTTGCCAGTCCTGGGCTTGAGCTCAGGGCTTGAGCACTGTCCTTGGACTTTCTCAAGGCTAGAGCTGTACCACTTGAGCCTTAGCACCACTTCCGGCTTTTTTCTATGTATGTGGTACCAAGGAATTGCATGCTAGGCAAGCACTTTAACCACTAGGCCAAACTCCCAGCCCCTTACACCAATTTTTTAATGCATGTTATTCTCCCTTTAGCCCTTCCTTAATTTATACTCAAGACCAAACATTTTCCCACCTAGAGAATGCTTCAAAGAAAATGTTAATGCCTTGGCCATATTCACAGATTAATATGACTAGGTAGAAGACAACTCCTGCAGAGCCTTGTTTATCTCAGCCACGTAGTGGCTCATGCCTGTAATCTTAGCTACTCTGGAGGCTTTGATCTGAGGATCGAGGTTCAAATCCAGCCAGGGCATTAAGGAAGACACTAAGGAACGTGAGAATCTTATCTCTAATTAACCACTAGAAAAGGGGAAGTGGGCCTGTGGCTCAAAGGGTAGGGCAGCTTGAGCTAAAGAGCTTAGGGACAGTGCCCAGACCCAGAGTTCAAGCTCCAAGACCCACAAAAAAAACAAAAAACAAAACAAAACAAGAAAACCTCTATCTCACTTGTCAAATTGAGTTTGACTATTCTTTCTCTACTCTATCCAGTACTTTATTCTTTTTTACCAGTCCTGGGGCTCAAACTCTGGGCTTGAAAATGTCTCTGAGCTTCTTTGAGTCATAGTACCACTTCTGACTTTTTTCTCTAACTGGAGGTAAAGAATCTCAAGGACTTTCCTGCCTAGACTGGCTTTGAATTGTGATCCTCAGATCTCATCCTCCTGAGCAGTTAAGATTAGAAACATGAGCCACAGGCACTCAGCCATAACATTCTTTTATTTTATTGTGTTATCCATGCTGGCTTCAAATTCCTGAACTCTGTGATCTTTCTGTCTCCCAAATAGCTAAGAAAACAGGCATATGCGATCACACCCAGTTCAACAACATTTTCTTGCTAAGACAATACTATAGGAAAAGTGGATCAGTGATGATCAGGAGCCAAGAAAAGGCAAAGAAACTATTTATTTAATAAAAATAAAAATAAAAAAAAGCAAGCTGTGTGCCAATAGCTCACATCTATAATCATAGCTACTCAGGAGACAGAGATCTGAGGATCACAGTTCAGAGAGAGCCCAGGCAGGAAAGTTATGACATTCATCTCCAACTAACCACCAGAAAACCAGAAGTAGCACAGTGGTAGAGTGCTAGCCTTGAGGAAAAAAGCTCAGGAAGGGGCCAGTTTAGCCTAGTGGTAGATTGCTTGCCTAGCTGCACTAGGACCCAGGAATTCGATTCCTTGGTACCACATACATAGAAAAAAGCTGGAAGTGGTGCTGTGGCTCAAGTGGTAGAGTGCTAGCTTTGAGGAAAAACCCAAGGACTGTGCTCAGGCCCTGAGTTCAAGCCCCATGACTGGGGTTAGGGGGAGCAACCTCTTCAAATTTTGCCCAGCACAAGGAGTACATCAGTACTCCTTGATGTACTCTGAACATTACAAAAACCTCATGTGAGCTGGGCACAGTGGCTCACACCTGTAATCCTAGCTACTCAAGAGGCTGAGATCTGAGGGTCGTGGTTGAAAGCCAGCCTGGAGTTCTAAAAACCAAGAAACTCTTATCTCCAATTAACTACTAGAAAACCAGAAGTGGAGCTGTGGCTCAAGAGGTAGGGTGGAGCCTTGAGTTGAAAAACTCAGGCCCAAGCCCAGAGTCCATGCCCCACAACCAACCAAAAAAGAAAAAAAGAAAAAAAAAAAAAAAAAAAAAAAACACCTGGGGAATTATTGAGGTGCTAGGCTATTCGAGGATTGTTTGCAATAGTCTGAACACTGGCACAAACATGTTAAACTACAAAGGACAAAGTCTATTGTATATAAATCATACTTTAATTTTTATTGTAAAATGGGGGGAAAAAAATCTTCTGGTTATAGTCTGTATTCTTTTACCTCTGGTGCATGAAATGTAATCACGCTTTCTCCAGTAGAGTCCTTTCTCAAGGTCTCTTCCATAGAACCCTCATCAAGACCATAAGTGGAACCAAGTGTGTGAGGAACTGCCTCAGGAGAAACAACTGAAGTAACCGACAGAACCTGAGCCACCTCAGCTCTCTCTTCTTCCTCTTCATTTCTGAAAAAGAATTTCATTATTGGAAATCAGAAAACCAGGGAATTATCTTTAGAACTATATGCATCTGAGATTATATAATTTATCAGGTTTTGGGGTTTTCTGTTTGTTTTTTTGCTGTCCTGGGGCTTGAACTCAGGGCCTGGGCACTGTCCTTGGATACATTTTACTCAAGACTCGCTCTCTACAACTTGAGCCACAGCACCACTTCAGGCTTTTCCTGTATATATGGTACCCAGGAATCCAACCCCAGGGCTTCGTGCATGCTAAGTGAGCACTACCACTAGGCTATGCTCTGGGCCCCAATTGATCAGTTTTTAATCTATTTTTTGTCAATCAAGGGGCATGAACTCAGGGCCTGGGAGCTGTCCCTGAGCATTTTTGCTAATGGTTAGTGCTCTACCACTTAAAGGCACAGCTCCACTTTGGGTTTTTAGATGGGTAATTGGATTTAAGAGTCTTGTGGTCTTTCCTGCCTAGATCTTCAAACCAAGATCCTCAGATCTTAGCCATCTGAGTAGTTAGGATTAAAGGCATGGACCACCAGAGCCCACGGTTTTCAGTCTTATGGTTAAAGCTGTAAAGTTATAGTTATAGTAAAACTGAATGTCAATAAATCGTTTTGATTTTTACCTTTTTGTTAGGTTTGCTTCTAGTGGAATATTGGTCCCTTGGGCACCATGGATACTTGTCAGTTGGTTCTGTTCCTTATTCTCTGCTGCTGTAAATGGCCCAAGGGTTTTATCTTCTAATTCTGTTGCTTTGGAAACATTTTGCTCAGTTTCTTAAATAAAAAATACATGTAAGAAATTGTTCAAAAATAAATTTCGGATATACTACAGTTAAAATATGTGTACGTTAAAAATATATTCTCTTGAAAAAAGACAGGTTGCTATATGTGACTCCTTCCAAACATCTCTTAATCCAAAAGTCAAGTAATTCACATAGCAAAAGAATGGTCCTTGCCAAGAAGATTTTTCAATATAAGAGAGAAGAGTAATAAACCCTGTACTACATATATTTCACTCCTGACTACCAAAGCAACTGTATTCCCACTTTCTGATAACAGTGATATGGTACCATAATTAAATATGGTATTATAATTTTAGCTGGGTGCGGTGGCTCATGCCTGTAATCCTAGCTACTCAATCTGAGGATTGAGGTTCAAAGCCAGCCCAGGCACTAAAGATCATGAGCCTCTTCAATCAACCACCAAAAAAATTAAAGTGCCGCTGTGGCTTAAGGGATAGGGTAGTAGCCTTGAGCTGAAGAGCTTAGGGACAGCACCCAGGCCCAGAGTTCAAGCCCCACACTGGACAAAAATATGTGTGTGTGTGTGGTGCATATATATATATTAGAGAGAGACTATACATATATACATATATATATATATATATTACTATAAATTTAAAGTTCCATCCAAAAAAGCCTAGAAGCAACTATATTTGAAATCTGGATAGATCTATATTTAGATCTTAGAGAAAAAAAAAAAAAAAACATTACTGAGGGCTAGGAGTTTAACCGAGTGGTAGAGTACTTGCCTAGCATGCACAAAGACCTGGGTTCAATTCCTCAGTACCACATACATAGAAAAGCCAGAAATGGTGCTGTAGCTCAAGTGGTAGAGTGCTAGTCTTGAGGAAAAAGCCCAAGGACAGTGCTCAGGCCCTGAGTTCAAGCCCTAGGACTGACAAAATAATAATAATGATGATGATGATGATGGTGAAGGGACAGCACCCAGACTTCAAGTTTAAACTCTAGTACCAGCACAAAAAATTAATGAATACGGGGCTGGGAGTTTGGCCTAGTGGTTAAAGTGCTTGCCTAGCATGCATGAACACCAGGGTTCGATTCCTCAGTACCACATACATAGAAAAAAGCCAGAAATGGTGCTGAGGCTCAAGAGCTAGAGCTCTAGCCTTGAGAAAGTCCAAGGACAGTGCTCAGTCCCTGAGCTCAAGCCCACAACTGGCAAAAAAATAAAATAAAAAAATTAAAAAAATTAATGAATACAAGAAAGTATTCACAAATGCTACTATAGGGATGAATCCTGGAAACACAATGATAGGGGAATAGTTGAAGCTGGACGAGAACACATAGCATATGGTTTTATTTAGAAGAATAGTCAAGAATAGGCAAACCAATAAAGACAGTAGAGTTGTGGTTGCTTAAGGTTGAAAAGAGCTAGAGGTAAACTACACTGGGAAAAACACTTTGGAGAACTACATGGTATCAATTATATCTCTCACTAAAGCTGCTTAAAAATACTCTTGTAAGGTAGGATTTTGTTATGTAGTCTAGGCTGACCTCTGACACAAACCTCCAGCCTCCACATTACACACATGCTCCATTATATCTGTGTGTTCTGCTCCTGGTGGTGGAATTCAGGATCTGGATGCTACTTTTTAGCTTTCTGCACTCAACACTGGTGCTCTACTACTTGAACCACACTTACACTTCTGGCTTTTTGCTAACTAACTGGAGATTAGAGTATCACAGACTTTTCCGCCTGAGCTGGCTTTGAACTTCAATCATCAGATCTCAGCCTCCAGAGTAGCTAGAATTATAGGTATGTGCCATTAGAACACAGCAAAACTTGTTTTAATTAATATAGCATTGTATTTTTCCTGTGTGTATGTTTTGAAATATATATATATAAATTAAAAACAACTTTTGCTGTGCTCTATTGGCTCATACCTATAACACACACACACACACACACACACACACACACACACACACACACACCCCAGAATGATTAAGTCCAGTGAATTAACAAATACATCACCTCATGATCATCTTTTTAGTTATATCAACACACAATATGCATGCTTCACCTTTTTTTTTTAGTGGTATTGGGGTTTAAAGTCCTGTGCTTGTTAGGCAGGCACTCTACCACTTAGCTATGTCCCCAGCACTTTCTGCTTAAGTTATCACTCAGTTTTATATTGTCGTTATAAGTGTTGTTTTGTTGGTCATGGGGCTGGAACTCAGGGCCTAGGTACTGCCCTTAGTTTTTACACTCAAGGCTAATGGTCTACTATTTTGAGCCATAGCAATATTGGTTTTCTATTAATTAACTAGAGATAAGATTCTCACATACTAGGGCTGGGAGCGTGGCCTAGTGACAGAGTGCTTGCCTAGCATGCATGAAGCCCTGAGTTCAATTCCTCAGTAACACATACACCGAAAAAGCCAGAAGTGGTGCTGTGGCTCAAGTGGTAGTGTACTAGCATTGTGAAAGCACAATAACAGAACCCAAGCCCTGAGTCCAAGCCCCAGGACTGCCAAAAAAAAAAAAAAAAGATTCTCACAGACTTTCCTGCCCAGGCTGGCATTGATTCTCATACCTCAGAGCTCAGGCTCCTCAGTAAGCTAGGAATACAAGCATAGCCATCAGCACAATAAATACTTTTGTTGGGAATGGTCAAGGTCTGCCCGCCCCCCACCATATAGCTGGGAACATAAGCATGTAGCACACATCCAACTTTTTTGTTGTTTTGTTTTGTTCTGATGCCAATCCTGGGGCTTGAACTCAGGGCCTGAGCACTGTCCTTGGGCTTTTTCTTCAAGACTAGCACTCTACCACAGCACCACTTCCGTCTTTTCTATGTATGTAGTACTGAGGAAACGAACCCAAGTCTTCATGCACGCTAGGCAAGCACTCTACCACTAGGCCAAAATCCTGGCCCACACTCAACTTTTTTTTTTTCTTCTACCAGTCATGGGACTTGGACTCTGGGCCTAGGTGCTGTCCCTGAGCTCTTCAGTTCATAGTGCCACTTCCGGTTTTCTAGTGGTTAACTGAAAATAAGAGTCTCATGTTTAGCTACTCAGGCTGGCTTTGAACCAAGATCCTTAGATCTTAGCCTCATGAGTAGCTAAGAAGTACAGCCGCACCCAACTTTTTTTTTTTTCTTTTTTTTTTTTTTTTTGATGGGTCATGGGGCTTCACCTGTCATGGACGCTGTCCCTGAGCTCTTCAGATCAAGGCTATCGCCCTACCCCTGGGCCTGGGTGCTGTCCCTGAAATCTACAGCTCAAGGCTACCGCCCTACATCATTCACATGTACTCCTACACATGGAAATACTGAAGTCTCAACTCAGGGTCTGCAGCGTGCTAGAGAGGTACTCTACCACATAAGCCATAGTCTCTAGTCCCTTTGCTTTCAGTTTGTTTTTTGTTAAGATATCTAGCTTTTGCTCAAGCTACCCTCAGATCCCAATCCCGTTTCTGCCTCGAGAATAATTGGGATTACTGATATAAACCAACATATCCAGCTTGTTTATAGAGATGAGATCTCACCAAAATTTGTCATAGCTAACTTAAAACACACAATCCTCATTCTGCTCTAGAGTCAATGGGATTATACAGGCATGTAACATCTCATTCAGCCTTCGTGTATACCTTTCTAATAGATGCATATACACACATACACAGACATTGATCAGGCAAACATAGCAAGAAAAATAGTATCAATGACTGAAATCAGATCTGTGAATATTTCTTTTATAGATCATTTTACCTTTTTGTAATATTTAAAATTTTTTATATAGAATGAGCCTCTGAATATTCCTTTGAAATGATAATGTTACTTTTTAGGTCAATGTAATTTTGCAATTTCTGAAAACAATGAAATTTACCTCTTTGACTCTGTATTTTTTCCCCTTCAGTTATACAAAAACTGGGGATTTCCTGATGAGCATCAAACCGGCTAGTCTCTGAAATCTCAAAATTTGATTTAGGCTTAACAAATCTACTCCGCATTCTTGAATTGCCGATCACTTCAGAAACTGCATTTCTGGGCATAAAGAAATAAGAGAACAATCAACACACCATTTTCTTTTTTTTCCTTTTTCCTTTTTTTTTTTTTGGTCGGTTGTGGGACTTGAACTCTGGGACTGGGTGTTGTCCCTGAGCCCAGTTTTCTAGTGGTTAATTGGAGTCTCAGGACGTTAGTGCCTGGCTGGCTTTGAACTGTGATCTTCAGATCTCAGCCTCCTGATTAGCTAGGGTTACAAGCATGAGCCACTGTGTGCTGGCTTCAATGTAACATTTATTAAGTACCACATTGTATATGAATGTTCTCTTTTTTATTTATTTTTTTATGCCTACACTGGGACTTGAACTCAGGACCTGAAAGGTCCTTAATAATAGTGCTCTAGGTGCTGAAGTTTGGACTAGTGGTAGAGTGCTTGCCTAGCATGCACGAAGACCTGGAATTGATTCCTGGGTACCACACACATAGAAAAGGCCGGATGTGGTGCTGTGACTAAGTGGTAGAGCTCTAACCTTGAGAAAGCCCAAGGACAGAGCTCAGGCCCTGAGCCCAAACCCAGGACTGGCATTAAAAATAATAATAAAAATAATAATAATAATAATAACAATGCTCTACCACTTAAGCCACAGGTCCACTTTCAACTTCTTGGAAATGAGTCCAACAGGCTTTTTTGCCTGGCCATGCTCTCAGATCTCAGCCTCCCAAATATCTAGGATACCAGGCATAAACCACTGGCACATGGCTCTCTTTCCAAAACAAAAGAAAAACAAAAGCTAATTCCTTAACTAGACCTCAAACTGTCAATCCTTCTGTCCCAGGCTTACAAGTACCAGATTACAGGCACAGTAAATACTAATTTCTTAATGCTTAAGTTGTAAGATACTAAAGATATTAGGGGAAAAAAATCTAGACAATATCCATAAAACAAAGTAAATTTATATAAATCAACTTTTTTGAAGCTATATCACAATAAGACCAATGAAATCAGGCAAATATTAATTAAATGAGTAAGAAATAAGTATTGCCTACTTAATTGAATACTAAAGTAATAAACCTGATTGGTGTAGTTTCCTTTATTTCCTCCATTAAACCAACTTCTTCTCTAATACTCTGTTCCTCAGACACAATCTTGTCTTCCAATGATGCAGTAGATACACTTGTGACAAGTGAAGTAAGCTCCTGATATTCATCAGCAGGTTTGTGATTTATGTTATCTGTGCTAAAAGGAATATGACTCCCATCCTCTGAATGAAATACGCACACACCTACTGCACAAAGAAAAGAAAATTAAAAATGAACCCAATGTGAATCAGTATCTGCATAAGGCTTCAAAATTCAGTAATGGTCAAATTCTAATTATTATTTAATTAAAGTTAGTTCTCTTTAGCTCTACATTTAAATTCACGACTGAACATTTGATGACTGGATTTGATCTGTAATAGGCTCATAATGAAAATTTTATGTTATCTGAATTAACAGTCATTTGTTACTTTCAATAATGACATAACCACAGATTAAACTTCCCTCATTATTTAAGGTGTGTGGGGTACTATTATGGTTTGAATCAAGGCCACATGCTTGCTATGCAATTGTCTTACCACTGAAATAACACCTCCAGCTTTTTCTTGATTATTCAGATAGGATTTTGTGTTTTGTCCATGGTCAAGCTCTTAAAACTCTATTACTTATACTTCCTACACAGCTGGATTACAGGAATGAACCACTACACCTGACATCTTTGCTAAGAAGGGGTCTGGAAGGTAGGTGCTAGTGGCTCATATCTGTAATTTTAGCTAATTAGGAGGCAGAGATCTGAGAATTGACATTCAAAGCCAGCCTGCACAAGAAAGTCCTCTTTTCTCCAATTAACTACTAAGCAAGCTCAAAGTAGAGCTGTGACTCTAGTGGTAGAGTGCTAGCCTTGAGCAAAAAAGCTTAGGAATAGCAACCAGGGCTGGAGCCTCAGGACCAGCAATTAAAAAGGGGTAAGGGAGGGTCTGGCTAATTTATTGCCTAGAATGACCTTGAACCTCAATCCTCTTGCTTTTCACCTTATTACCTAGGAATAGAGGCATGTGCATCCATGCCTAACTTTCACTTATTCATTTTTAGAACCATTACTTTATGTCCCATGCAACTATGACAGACTCTACTGCAAGACTTTGCTGAGAAAGAAACTTATTTTTAATTTTAATTTGGGGGGTCTTGGGTGCTGACCCTGAGCTTTTATGCTCAAGGCTAGTGCACTACTAGTTGAGCCACAGCTCTACTTCCTCCTTTTTTTGGTAGTTTAGTGGAGATAAATATCTCACAGATTTTCCTGCCCGGGATGGCTTCAAATTGTGATCCTTAGATTTCAGCTTCCTTGAGTAGCTGAGATTACAGGCATGTGCCCACCAGTGCATGGCCACAAACTTTTTTTCTTTTGTCTTTTCTTTATTTGGTCAGTCATGGGGCTTCAATTCTGGGCCTGGGCACTCTTCCTGAATTGTTCAGCTCAAGGTTACTGCTGTACCACTTGAGCCACTGTGCCACTTCCAGTTTTCTGGAGATTAGTTCGAGATAAGAGTCTCATGGACACTCATGCCTGGGCTGGCTTTGAACCGAAATATTTAGATCTCAGCCTACTGAGTCGTTAGGATTCCAGGTGTGAGCCACCGGCTCCTGGTGAATTTTTTTTTTTTTGTAAATATAGGATTATGAGCTTAAAATCTAAGCACTAAAATGAACATCAAGATAGTAAAACAATTATCAAGAAACAGAATGTGAAACCAGGCACTGATGGCTCACACCTGTAATCCTAGCTACTGGGGAGAATTGAAATCTGAGGTTCAACTTTCAAAGCCTTCAAAGAAAGTCTGTGAAACTCATGTCCGATTAACCACCAAAAAACAGGAAGTGGAATAGTAGCCCAAAGTGGTAGAATACTAGCCTTGAGTAAAAACCAACTCAAAGACTGGAAATGTGGCTTTGTGGTAACTGCTATCCTAGCATGCATGAAGTCCTGATTCAATTCCTCAGTACCATATAAACAGAAAAGACTGAAGTGGTGCTGTGGCTCAAGTGTTATTAGCCTTGAGTAAAAAAAGCAGAAACAGTGCCAAGGCCCTGAGTTCAAGTCCATGTCCAATCAAAAACAAACAAATAATAAATGAAATGTGAAGTTACTTTATGTAAAGACAATGGAACAGTAAAAATCATAGCTTGTAGTTCAGCCTAACATACTAAAAATCACTGAGGCATAGATCAAATGGTAGAGTGCCAGTCTACTAAAAGTAAGAAGCCCTGAGTTCAAACCTTCTTATCAGCAAGTTCAATGCCAACAGCTCACACCTGAAAATTTACCTACTCATGAGAGAGATTACAGGACCACAGTTCAAAGCCAGCCTGGTCAAAAAAGTCCAAAAGACTATGTTTTCAATTAACCAGAAAAATGCAGACTAAAAGTGTGGCTCAAGTTTTAGAGTACCAGCTATGAGAAAGAAAGACAATGGAGAGCTCAAGATCCTGAGCTCAGGGCTGGGAGCTTTGCCTAGTGGTAGAGTGCTTGCCTAGCATGCATGAAGACCCGGGTTTGATTCCTCAGTATCACATACATAGTAAAAAGCCGGAAGTGGTGCTGAGGCTCAAGTGGTAGAGTGCTAGCCTTGAGAAAGTCCAAGGACAGTGCTCAGGCCCTGAGCCCAAGCCCAGGACTGGCAAAAAAAAAAAAAAAAAAAGATCCTGAGCTCAAGTACTAACAGTCACCAAAAGAATAAGTAAAAATAGGCTGGCCTATGTGTTGGCACTTTCCAAACTATCGGAACAGTTAAAATTATCTCAATGTCTAAATTATCACTACTTGAGAGAACATTTGCGCTTTAAGCAGCAACTCTTTTGCTGAAGAAAAATATATTGTTATATCAATTAACCAATGTTTAAAATGACAAAAGTAAGAGAATTCACTGGAAAAAAGCCATAAAGATCTTTTTTTTTCTTTTTGGTTGGTTGTGGGACTTAGACTCTGGGCCTGGGCTGTCCCTGAGCTCCTCGGCTCGACACTACGGCCCTACCCCTGAGCCTGGGTGTTGACCCAGAGCTCTTCAGCTCAAGGCTACCATCCCACCCCTTGAGCCACACTGCCATTTCCCACATCCAGTTTTCTAGTGGTTAACTGGAGATAAAAGTCTCATGTTCTTTGGTTGCCCTATCCTCAGCCTCCTGAGTAGTTAGGATTACAGGCATGAGCCACCATACCTGGCAAGAAATACTTTCTTGATTAACCAAATACACTATCTTTATCTATCACAATAGATAAAGGGATAAATCAAATAGTGTATGGATCAATGTACAAATAATATTGTTTCTAATAAACAACAGAATGCTCGTTTCAAATATAAGAGGCCGATCACTACTCCCAGTGTGGTGTATGAGTTCTTAGCAGATAGTTTGAAGATTAGTATTGCTTTTACACTCTTACCATCACCCTGCTCAGTACTGATCTCTGACTGCAGGACTATATCTCCCATTGTCAGCAAAGTTATGGCAGCTTCAGTGCTTCCATCACTGAGACCTTGAGGAAAGAAGCAATAAACAGAATAAATCTAGAAATGGGTTTACTTAGAACAGATTGTGTGTGTATGTGTGTGTGTCTGTCTGTCTGTCTGTCTGTCTGCCTGTGTCTCACATGCTCACCAGTGCTAGAGCCTACTAAACTCAGGGCCCTGTGCTTTTTTGCTTAGCTTCTTTGCTCAAGGCTGGCACTCTACACACTCACACTACACTTCCACCTCCAGCTTTTACTGGTTGGTTAGGGAGTTTTTCAAATTTGTCTACCTCAGGTCACAAACTCCTAAGTAATTGAAGATGAGCTCAGGCATGAGCAACTGGCACCTTAAAATAGCTATTTTACTCAGGTTTTTAAAATCCTCAGGTGATGGGTTTCAATATCCTCTATACCACTATTCCTTACTCATGTGAGTATAGACTGAAGTATAATTATAAACTATGAATTTCAGATTAAACACTGCAGATTTTTTTTTTTTTTTTGTTGTTGTTGTTGTTTTGCCAGTCCTGGGGCTTGAACTCAGGCCTGGGCACATTATTGCTCAAACCTAACGCCCTGCCATGTGAGCCACAGCAACACTTCTGGCTTTTTCCGTGTGTATGGAAGGAACTGAGCCCAGGGATTCATGAATGTTAGGCGAGCACTCTATCACTAGGCCAAACTCCAGGCCCTGCAAATCTTTTTTTTGATGCATCATTATTAGCTTTTATTTTGACGGGGGCAGGTGAGGTGGGAGGGATGCAAGTCCTATGCTTGAATTTAGGTCCCTGGGCTTTTTTGCTCAAGGCTAGTGCTCTACCACTTAACCACTGCTCCACTTCTAGCTTTTTAGTGATTAGTGGAGATAGAGTCTTACAGACTTCCTAGCCTGAGCTGGCTTCCAACCATGATCCTCAGATCTCAGCTTCCTGAGAAGTTAGGATTACATGTATATGACACTGGCACCCAGGCTCATTTGTTGGCTTTTACTTAATGACAAAACTTTCTTCTCGGGCCGGGAGTTTGACCTAGTGGTTAAAGTGCTTGCCTAGCATGCATGAAGACCAGGGTTCGATTCCTCGGCACCACATACATAGAAAAAAGCCAGAAGTGGTGCTGAGGCTCAAGTGGTAGAGCTCTAGCCTTGAGAAAGTGCAAGGACAGTGCTCAGGCCCTGAGCTCAAGCCCAGGACTGGTAAAAAAAAAAAAAAAAAAAAAAACTTTCTTCCCATTATATACTGCCTTCAACAAAAAAATGTTCTCTGGTATGCAGACCCAGGGGAAATCTACAGTTCTTTAACACTTAAAACTCAACTCATAGCTGGACAAGGTGGCTCACGCCTATAATCCTAGCTACACAGGAGGTTGAGATCTAAGGGTTAAGGTTCAAAGCCACCCCGAGCATTAAAAACCAAGAGACTCTTATCTCCAATTAACCACTAGAAAACTGGAAGTGATGCTGTGGCTCAAGGGGCAGGGTGATAGCCTTGAGCTGAAGAGCTCAGGGACTGTGCCCGGGCCCAAAGTCTAAGCCCTAGGACCGCAAAAATGCAAAAACGCAAAAAAAAAACCAAAAACAAAAACAAAAAACAAAACCTCATCTCACACAGTTACATCCAAGAATCTAATTTCTCATGAAGATAACATATTTACAACTTGAATCTTTTTGTCCAGCTTTCTACCCATTACAGTAATTGCTACTACAAATAAGAATAACAGATTTAAATACTAATAACAATTACCTGCTATACTTGGAGCCTGTGCACTTGAAGCCATTTCCTAAAAAAAAAAAAAAAAAAGATAAAAATAACATCTTCAGTTTCTTCCAAATACTTTTCTAAAAAGCACTGCATTATAAAGTTTTCCCTTAATTTCACTTATAAAAATAGAGCTTATTTTTTCTTAATTGGTAAATTTTTATACAATTCCAAAACTAAAAGACAAATTCTTTAAATCTTGCTCTGGTTTTGCCTTTTCTCACATGCAAAATTCATCTCTAAGCACTTGCTATGTACATCTAACCATATTAATTCACTTCCAGCCCCCCAACTACATCAAATCTACTTGTACATAACGAGAATAATTTGAAGATTGTCCCAATTTTTATGCCACTAGGTGAAATAAGACAAAATTAATTTTAATAAATGAAAAATTACAGAATCAATGTCTGAGTTGTTATCTGCTTTCCAGTGGTATTGGTGAAAATAATCTTAAAAATAAAACATTTAAATCCTATGGGCAAAAACTAAATAATAAAACACGCATTCAAGAAATATCTACCAAAATTCAGTAGTTATACAAGCATGTGTGTGAATCATAACTGCTCAATCGCTTCTTCCACCTCACTTACAGAGGCAGAGAATCCACCTCAGACTACTGTAGTCAAAAAACAGTCCCCATTTCCCATAGGCTGCAGTTGGAAAATGTTATTTCCCACATGAACAGGACTTCAATACCTGAATATCTATTATGAATATTAACAATGAAATCTTCAGCTATGCATTTTGGCTCATGATTATAATCCTAGCAACTAAGGAGGTAGAGGATGGAAAAATTCAAGGTTAGAGGACCGTTCAGGCAAAAGTTAACAAGACTGCTGGACACAGTGGCTCATGCCTGTAATCCGAGCTACTCAGGAGGCTGAAATCTGAGGGTCAAGGTTCAAAGCCAGACCCAGCACAAAAGGACCTGAGGCTCTTATCTCCAATTAACCTCTAGAAAATGGGAAGTGGGACTTGGCTCTAGTATACGGTGGTAGCCTTGAGCTGAAGAGCTCAGGGACAGCACCCAGGCCGAGTTCAAGCCCCATGACCCACAAAAAAAATAAAATAAATAAATAAAAAATAACAAGACTGGTTTAAACAAAAAAAGCCACACATGGACACACAGTGGTGTCTGCTTATAATCCTGTTATTCAGCATGACTATGGTCAGTGGCTGGCTGACCCAAGATACAGAATGGAAGATCTTTACCAGCCATATATCCAACAAGGGAATATTCAAAATATACAAGAAGCTCAAGAAGCTAAACTTCCCCCAAAATCATTAACTCAATTAATAAATGGGCAAAGGGTGAAACAGAAACTTCTCAGAAGAATAGCCAATAAACACATGAAAAAATGGTCAACATCACTGGCCATAATTCAAATGCAAATCAAAACACTGAGATTGTACCTCACCCAAATAAGACTAGCCATAATCAAGAACAAGCCCAGTACTGGTAGCTTACACTTGTAATCCTAGCCACTCAGGAGCCAGAGATCTGAAGATCACAGTTCACAGCCAGCCCAGGTATAAAAATCTGGGAAATTTATTTCCAATTAACCACCAGAAAACTAGAAGTACAGCTGTGGCTCAAAGTAGTAGAGTACTAGCACTGAGCAAAAATGGCAAACATTTAAAAGTGAGCAAATTTTTATATTCATATTAACAGCTCCCTACCTGAGATACATCATCTGATAGAAAACCTAAAAATATCAAATAATGGCCGGGAGTTTGGCCTTGTGGTTAAAGTGCTTGCCTAGCATGCACGAAGACCCAGGTTCGATTCCTTGGTACCACATATATAGAAAAGGCCGGAAGTGGTGCTGAGATTCAAGTGGTAGAGCTTGAGAAAGTCCAAGGACAGTGCTCAGGCCCTGAGCTCAAGCCCAGGACTGGCAAAAAAAAAAAAAAAAAAGAAATCAAATAATCTTTTAGCCTATTTTTTTTCTGGTCAGTCATGGAGCTTGAATGCTCTCTTTGAGCTCTTCAACTCAAGGCTATCAGTCTACCACTTTTGAGCCTGACTCTAGCATTCTAAGTATATGCAAATAATAAAAAACCATTGGGGCTGGGAATTTTGGCCTAGTGATAGAGTGCTTGCCTAGCATGCATGAAGACCTGGGTTCAATTCCTCAGTACCACATACATAGAAAAAGCCAGAAATGGTAGATCTCTAGCTTTGAGAAACGACAAGGACAGTGCTCAGGCCCTGAGTTCCAGCCCCGGGGGGGGGGGGGGGGGTAGAGGAGACATTCAAATGGATACTTACAAATGATGATGTATACAAATCTTTTCCTTGCTTCATTTCCTTAGTAGTCACATCTATGTTTGAAAGCTGGTGTTCAACAACAGTTACACATCCTACATCTGCAACATTCTCAGTGATTTCAAGCTGTCAAAATGAAGGTTCATCATTTTCGTCTTCATTATCATTTCATTTTCTTTTATATACATCAAAATACAATCTCATTTTCAACTGAATAAGTAACACTGAATGTTAGAATGAGGAAATAATACACATTCACTTATAATTTCAAAAAAGAAATACAGTAGTTCAAACTGACAACTATTTGACAAAAGTAGTATGTTTAAGATTTTTGAGGGATCTGTGACTATTACAACCAGTAAAAATTTCTAGGACCATACATTTGTGATTTTTTCAATTTTTATTTTATTTTTTTGCCAGTCCTGGGGCTTGAACTCAGGGCCTGGGCATTGTCCTTGAGCTTTCTCAAGGCTAGCACTCAACCACTTGTGCCACAGCATCCTTTCAGCATTTTCTGTGTATGTGGTACTGAAGAATAGAACCCAGCAGCCACATGCATGCTACATAAGCACTCTACCCCTAGACAACAGTACTGGCCCCTACCAGTGAACATTTCTAAGGCTACTCTTTAGTGCCTGGAACCTCATCACCCATTCTCCCCACTGTGTCTCTACTCCGGCTCAAATTCTTTGTTCCATCTATTAAAAGTTAGCTAGTGGAGCTGGGAGTTTGGCCTAGTGGTAGAGTGCTTGCCTAGCATGCACGAATATCCTGGTTCGATTCCTCAGTACCACATACATAGAAAAAAGCTGGAAGTGGTGCTGAGGCTCAAGTGGTAGAGCTCTAGCCTTGAGAAAGTCCAAGGACAGTGTCCAGGCCCTGAGCCCAAGCCCAAGACTGGCAAAAAAAAAAAAAGTTAGCTAGTACTTTCTGAAAACTAAATGAATAAGGGCACAAGGACATAACATTAAATAAGATGGATCTGAACACATAATCAACTAACTATACACTGTCTATAAATACTTTAATAGCGAGTATAACAGTCCACTCCCATAGTCCCAATGTGTGTGTGATTCTTGACACTTCAAACAGCAGGTCGACAGACTTACTCTTCATTTAGCAGCCCTAATAGTCAAGTCCAATAATGGGCAGCTAACTAAACATAAATCTCCTAAAATAATCACATAGTACTTGGCTTCTATTATCATAATAACAGAAAAAGGAATATAAAATGCTATATTATTGGTAGAAACTAGAAGTAAAAAGAAAATCAAGTCTCTTTAAATGAATTGAAATAGAAAAAAATTACATCTCACAATACTGCTTTGAAGCACATGTATTACAGTAACACGTGTGTATTCTGATATCTCAGATGCAAAGAGAAAAAATTTACTACTAATCAATGGAGCATCAAAAAATTTTTGAATTCCAATGATTTAAAATATTTTTAGCAGGGTGCCAATAGTTCATGACTAAAATCCTAGTTACTCCAGAGGCTGATATCTAATGATTACAGTTCAAAGCCAGACAGGGCAGGGAAGTCCATGCGATTCTGACTCCAATTAACAACCAGAAACCTGAAGTGGTGCTATGGCTCAAAGTAGTAGAGCATTAGCCTAGAGTGGAAAAGCTCAGAGACAGATCCTAAGCACTGAGTTTCAGCTCCAAAAACCAACAAAGAATATAAAATATTTTCACAAAAGTAGTGACTATGTGGGGGAAACTAATATTCTAGAATCTAAAAAAGACATCATTACACACTATATAGCTTCAATACTTCAGTCACTACAATGCTGAAATACAATTCACATACCATGTATTCACATACACACACACACACATTTTCTGAATTGGTGATCAAATCTAATGTCTACTATAAGGTAAGCAAAAGCTGTATCATTCAGCTACACTTCACTCTTCAATTTATCCACATAAAGTGGAAAACCGCATGCATTTAGGAACATTATACAGGTACATGCAACCATCACCACATTCTATTTGAGAACATTTTCATTGTCTCAAAAACAAATCCCATGGGCTAAGATGTAGCTCAGTGGCAGAGCACTTGCTAGCAAGTGCAACGGCCTGGGTTCAATCTCTAGTACCCCTCCCCCCCAAAATAATAAATAACAAATCCCATATCACTTAGAGATTACACTTTTAACCTCTCCATCTCCCAATTCCTAAACAACCATTCATCTATGTTTTTGTCTCTACTGACTTCCCTGTTTTGGACATTTTATATTGATGGAATCATTAATGCAATTTTGTGACTGCCTTCTTTCACTTAACAATGTTTTTGAGATTATCTTTATCGCAGTATACACCAATACTTTAGATTTCCTTATGACTAAAAAACATTCCATTGCAGGGCACTGATGACTGAGGAATAAGGTTTAAAGCCAGCCCGGGTAGCAAAGTCCGTGAGACTCTTTTCTCCAATTAACTACCCAAAGTAGCACTTTGGCTCAAAGTTGTAAGAGCACTAGCCTTGAGATGAAGAGCTCAGAGTTCAAGCACCAAGACTGACCCCCCCCCCCCCAAAAAAAACCTATTATAATATGTTGGTACTAGTGCTTAAAATCAGGGTTTCATGTTCTAATTCTTACTTGGCTTTTTGCTCAGTACTAGTGTTTCACCATCTGATCCATACATCAACTTCTGGGTTTTTTCCCTGGTGAACTAGAGTGCAGTCTCTTGAATTTTCTGCTTGGAATGGCTTCAAAAAATAGCTAGGGACCAGGAGTTTGGCCTAGTGGTAGTGTTTACCTAGCATGCAAGAAGACCTGGGTTCGATTCCTCCATACCACATACGTAGAAAAGGCTGGAAGTGGTGTTGTGGCTCAAGTGGTAGAGTGCTATCCTTGAGAAGGCCCATGACAGTTCTGGGGAAAGCCCTAGGCTGAGTTCAAGCCCAGGACTGTCAACAACAACAACAAAAAAAAAAACAAAGCAGGAGGAAGAGGAAGATGAAGAAGGAGGAGGAAGAGGAGGAAGAGAAACTGGCATTATAGGTATGAGCCATTACTACCTGGTTTCTATCATGAGAGTTTCTTTTTCTATTCCTGCCCTCCCTCCCTGTCCTGGGGCTTGAACTCAGGGCCTGAGCACTGTCCTTGGCCTTTTCTAGGCCAGACCTCTACAACTTGAGCCACAGCACTACTTCTTGCTTTTTCTATGTGTGTGGTACTAAGGAATCAAACCTGGGTCATCTGGCATGCTAGGCAAGCACTCTATCACTAGGCCAAACTCCCAGCCCTTTATAATAATTTTTTTTTTTTTTTTTTTTTTTGCCAGTCCTGGGCTTGAGCTCAGGGCCTGAGCACTGTCCTTGGACTTTCTCAAGGCTAGAGCTCTACCACTTGAGCCTCAGCACCACTTCCGGCTTTTTTCTGTGTATGTGGTACCGAGGAATCGAACCCGGGTCTTCATGCATGCTAGGCAAGCACTTTAACCACTAGGCCAAACTCCCGGCCCCCTTTATAATAAATTTTATTTTTTTTTTATTTATATTTTGTGACAGTAGTAGGGCCTGAACTCAGCCTGGGGCTTTCCCCATGATTTCTCACTCAAGGCTGGAACTACCTTGAGCCACAAGCTCCACTTCCAACTTTCTTTCTTTTTTTGTGGGTCATGGGGCTTGAACTTAGCCTGGGCGCTGTCCCTGAGCTCTTCAGCTCAAGCTTAGGATGGTAGCCTTAATTAGAGATAAGAATCTCAGGTTCCTTCGTGCCCGGGCTGGCTTTGAACCTTGATCCTCATATCTCAGCCTCCCGAGTATCTAGGATTACAGATGTGAGCCACCTTGCTGCACTTCCCACTTTTTGATTGTTAACTGGAAATAAAAAGTCTCACAAATTCATCTGCCTGGGCTGGTAGCTCTCAGCTCCTGAGAAGGTGGGGTTACAGGCATAAGCCACTGGCACCCAGCTAATTTCTGATATATTCATTAACAATCTGCCTTCACCTAAAGAAAGAATATAAAATACATAACTAAATGACCTTAGAGTATGAATTAGTTGTCTTACCATAAAAATTAACTTTTGCAATTTTTTTGGTTTCACTAAAACTTAGAGTTCACAAAACCCCGTATCAATCAATAAAAGGCTAAGTGAGCCAGTATGTACCTGCCATTCCATTATGGAAAGTATAAATAGAAGGATCAAGACAAAGTTTTTCTCATCTCTTTTGTTGCCCCTTGGTTAATTTCATATTGTTACAGTATCTGACCTTGTTATCGGGTATATTATATATACCTTTATTTGTCTATTTTAAATAGGAAAGGGAAAGGGGGGAACAAGATGAGGGGAGAGAGTGGGGGGAAGAAAATACGGGAAAAAAAACATAAGAAGAGTTATCAATGTGTGAGAAATAATGCACCATCTATCTGGCAAATATAATAGTAACCCCTCTATTAATTACAATTTTTTAAAAAAGACAAAGTTGAGGGGGGAGAAGGGAAATGGGGACCATGACATGAGAAAGGGTATCAGTATCAATGTTTGTGAAGTAATGCGCCTTCTATCTGGTAAATATAATGTAACCCTTCTATTAATTACAATAAAAAAATATATGGGGGAAAAAAAGACAAAGTTGACACAAATAAAGGTAAAATGCCTGCTCAGTAAATTTCAGGCCCTGAGTTCAAATTTCTGCATCACACAAAGTGGGTGGAGGGAGAAAAGGAATGAGAAAGGTAAGATAGCTACTAATTTATTACTTTAAAACACTTAACATGTTATTATTAACAGTGAATAAAACAAAGGTAGGTTTTGACTTTGAATTGCAAATATAACTTTACAGAGGCAATCCATTACATTTTTTTTTGGACAGTCATTCATGGAGGATGCACATGGGGCAATGACCCTCAGTTCTTTGCTCAAGGCTAGCATTCTACCACTTGGAGCCACAGAGCCACTTTTGGTTTTCTGGTGGTTAACAGGAAATACCAGTCTCATAGACTTTCCTGCCTGGGCTGGCTTTGAACCACAAACCTCAGATCTCAACCTCCAGAGTAGCTAGGATTATAACCATGAGCCACCAGCATCCAGCTCAATCCATTACTTCTTTTTTTTTTTTTTCTATCAGTCATAGGACTTGAACTCTGGGCCTGGGCATGTCCCTGAGCTATTCAGCTCAAGGCTACTGCTCTACCTCATTGAGCCACAGAGCCACTTCCAGTTTTCTGGTAGTTAATTGGAGATAACAGTCTCATGGACTTTTGTGCCCGGGCTAGCTTTGAACCGCAATCTTGGGATCTCAGCCTCCTGAGAAGTTAGGATTACAGGCATGAGCCACAGGGGCTAGGCCCATTACTTCTTAAATAAACTGGTTTCTTGTTGTTTTGGGGTTTTTTTTTGCCGGTTCTGGAGCTTTAACTCAAGATCTGAGCACTGTTCTTTCTCAAATCTAGTACTCTACCACTTGAGCAACAGCATCACTTTGGGCTTTTTCTGTGTATGTGATACACAGAAATTGAACCCAGGGCTTTATGCATGCTAGGCAACTCTACCTCTAGGCCATGCTCTGGGCCCTCTAAACGGTTTTGTTTCTGTTTCTTTAGTTATCATCATTCTTAGCTAGTGCCTGATTTTTTTAAATTACTCAAATTATTATGAATTTCTACATAAAAGTGTTATATGGCTGCATGCAGAAGAACAGATAACTCTGAAATTATCAAACGAATACTAGATCACAAGAATAAGGAAATATGTTTTTCTCTACCTGAGACACATTAGGAAGGTTACCATTATTTTTAAAAATTATGATAGAAAGCTGGGGATATGACTCCGTTGTAAATTAACTGCCTTGTAAGTCTGAGGTCTTGGGTTCAATCACCAGTACTACAAAGAAGAAAAAAGAAAGAGTGCCATGACTGTGACCTAGTGGCAGAGTGCTCACCTAGCATGCACAAAGTCCTGGATCCAATTCCTTGGTACCACATACACAGAAAAAGCTGGAAGAGGCACTTAGCTCAGGTGGCAGAGTGCTAGCCTTGAACAAAAAGTGTTCAAGGACAGTGCCCAGGATCTGAGTTCAAGCCCCAGGACCAACAAAATAAGAAAAAAAATAATTAAAAAAAAAAAAAAAAAAGGAGAAGAAGGAAGGAAGGAAGGAAAAGAGTATGATATACAATCCTTGAACACTAGGCAGAGAAAAATACCTTTGGAAAAACTTTCAAAAGAGTGGGTGAGTTGGCTCATGTCTACAATCCTAGCTATTCAGGTAGTTGTGATCTGAGGATCATGGTTCAAAGCCCAGGCACTAAAGATCGTGTGGGACTCTTATCTCCTATTAATCACCAGAAAACCAGAAGTGGTGCTGTGGCTCAAGGGGTAGGGCGGTAGCCTTGAGCTGAAGAGCTCAGGGACAGCACCCAGGCCTAGAGTTCAAACTCCACACCTGACCAAAAAAAAAAAAAAAAAAAAAAAAAAGAAAAGAAAAAGAAAAAGAAAGTGGCAGGTAAGTGCTGGTGGCTCAGAACTGTAATTCGAGCTACTCTTGGGAGGATTAAATCTGAGAATTACAGTTCAGAGCCAGTCAGAATAGACAAATAAAAGCCAAAAGTGGACTTGTGCCTCACCTTGTGCCTCACGTGCAAATGTGCCAGTCATGAAACAAAAAGCCAAGTGAGAATGACAGGCCTGGAGTTAAAAGCTCCAGTCCCAGGATACCTCACACAATACACACACCCACAAATTAGAATGGTGGTTACCAAGGTCTAGAGAGTGGAGAAATGGTGTTTTATTACCAGAATCTAGTTTTGGAGGATGAAGAATTCTATGGACAAAGTGGTGATGAACATAGCACTGAATTATACATTTAAAATTGATCAATGTGGCAAATTTTGTGATATGTTTAGTTTACAACTATTTGGGTTAGGGGAGAGGAAAAGAGGGGAGGGGAGGGGAGGGGAGCGGAGGGGAGGGGAGGGGAGGGGAGGGGAGGGGAGGGGAGGGGAGGGAAGAGAGACAGAAAGAGATAGAGAAAAAGAAAGGAGAGAAGGAAAAGAAAGAAAAAGAAAGAGAGAGATTAAGCAGCATCCAAATATAAACAAAATGGTTTCTGTCATTATTGTTATGAGTCCCTTGCCTGACATGGGGGGAAAGGGCTAAGTGACCACAAGAGATTAAACATAGTTACTACTATGGATTCATTAATTCATTAAGGCCTCAAATCAATTATATCTGGTAACAGATATTTAAGAGAATTAACTCTTCAAATCTTAATAATTACTAAAATGGAAATAAGGACCTAGTAAAACAAAAACAAAGAAAAAACAAGTATGATAAAGTGACAAGGATTCCAATAAACAAACTACCTCTTCCATTGTTTCCTCAATCTGAGCAGAAACAGGTTCTGGGGATCTGAGACCAACAGGTACAAACACTGGTGCTTTGTTTAATTCTTCTGGGGCAAGATGATAGGTTTCTTCTTCATAATCAGGTTCAAAATCCTCAGCATCATCTTCATCCTCTTCCTGGGAAGCCCGAAGAGTCACCAGCATGGACTTGGAAGCTCTAGGTTCCTTCTTAGCAGTCTTACCTCGAATTCGTTTTGATCCTCGCCCTTTGGTGACATTTGGTTTGCTCTTCCTATGTGTTCTCTTCCCATTATGATCTATTGCACACTCAGATGCAGAAGAGGCCGTTGCTTTCTGATCCAAATTAATTTTAGAGTAATTTGATCGTTTCAATGGTTGTGGATGACTAGATGTTTAAGCAAAACAATTATTGTCACATATGCACCAGAATATTCTAATATCAACCAAACTGCTGCCAGGTGCTAATGGCTCAGGCCTGTAATCCTAGCTACTCAGGAGTCTGAGAAGTAAGGATGGGTAATTCAGTAACAGCTTGGGCAGTAAAGTCCTCAAGGCTCTTTATTCCAATAAACCACTCAGAAAGTCAGAAATGGCACTGTGGCTCAAATGGCAGAGCACTAGCCTTGAGCACAGAGTCTCAGGGACAGTACCCAGGTCCTGAGTTTAAGTCCTAGAACAGAAAGGGAGGAGGAACTGCTATAATAAATAAAATCTCCCACAATCTTTGTTTTTCCTCTTTTTTTTTTTTTTGTATTTTTTTGAGGGGGAGTGGGTCACAGGGCTTGAACTCTGCCTGGGCGATGTCCCTGAGCTCTGCAGGTCAAGGCTACTGCCCTACCCTTAAGCCAAGCTTCACTTCCCATTTTCAGAGGTTAATTAGAGAAAAGAGTCTCAGGTCCTCTTGTGCCCAGGCTGGCTTTGATTCTTGATCCTCAGATCTCAGCGTCCAGAGTAGCTAGGGTTACAGGTGTGAGCTACCGTGCCCAGCTTTTCTCATTTTTTTTGTCCCCTACCCTTCCCACAAAATCTTTTCTTGAAAAAAAAAGTAAATAATTTTAAATGTCCAATACAGAGAAATGGATAAAGATACAGTGTGTATGTACACATATAAATGTATATATAGCTGTGTGTTACATATACATATATTTGTATGTATATTACATTATCAGCCATAAAGAAAAATGAAACTGTTGCAGGAAAATGGATGAAATTGGAGGACATCTTATTGAACAAAACAAGATAACCTGGAAAAGAAAGAAAGAAAAGAAAAGAAGAAAAAGAAAAAGAAAGAAAAGGTTTTCACTCATATGTGAAGCTATATCTAAAAGACTTATAGGACTGGGAATGTGGCTTAGTGGTAGAATGCTGCCTAGCATGCATAAAGCCCTGGGTTCAATTCCTCAGTATCACAGAAAAAGCCAGAAGTGAATAACGTCATGAATGGTTACATTCCTGGATACCACATACATAGCATTCAGGCCCTAAGTTCAAGACCCAGGATTGGCAAAAAAAAAAAAAAGCCAGTGGTTCAGGTGGTAAAGTGTTACTCAAAAAACAAGCTCAGGGAGCTGGGAGTTTGGCCTAGTGGTAGAGTGCTTGCCTAGCATGCACGAAGACCTGGGTTCGATTCCTTGGTACCACATACATAGCAAAAAGCCAGAAGTGGTGCTGTGGCTCAAGTGGTAGAGCCCTATCCTTGAGAAAATCCAGGGATAGTGCTCAGACCCTGAGCCCAAGCCCAGGACTGGCAAAAAAAAAAAAAAAAAAATCTCAGGGGGCCAGGAGTTTGGCCTAGTGGTTGAGTGTTTGTGCTTGCCTGGCAGGCACGAAGACCCGGGTTCGATTCCTTGGTACCACATACATAGAAAAAAGGGGTGCTGAGGTTCAAGTGGTAGAGCTCTAGCCTTGAGAATGTCTAAGGACAGTGCTCAAGATCTGAGCTCAAGCCCAGGACGGGCAAAAAAAAAACCCAAAAAAACAAAAAAACAAGCTCAAGGACAGTGACCAGGCCCACAATTCAAGCCCCAAGACTGGCAAAAATAAATATAAATAAAAGACATGTGCATCCCACTGACATATACATAAGTATATACACCTACACACATAATTATATAGTGGATAAGCAGAATATAAATCTATTAAGAGGCTACTTGGAGAAGAAGAAGGAAAACAAAGATAAAGTGGCTCATGCCTATAATGCTAGCTACTCAGGAGGCTGAGATCTGAGGATCAAGGTTCAATGTCAGCCCTGGCACAAAGGGACCTGAGACTTTTATTTCCAATTAACCTCTAGAAAATGGGAAGTGGGGCTTGGCTCAAGGGTAGGGTAGTAGCCTTGAGCTGAGAAGCTCAGTGACAATACCCAGGCCCAGGGGTAGGGCAGTAGCCTTGAGCTGAAGAGCTCAGGGACAGCGCCCAAGCAGAGTTTAAGCCCCATGACCCACAGGAAAAAAAAAAAAAAAAAGGTGATTGTTTTTAAATACATTGCAACTATACACTGAAACAGCATAAATAACTTCAATGAATGCTGTTGATCCATAGGAGATGCAGGAGAAAAAAATGGGCTTTTATTGGAGGGGTACTATATGAAGGAAGCTGGGATAACAAGGAGAATAAATGAAGATGAAGATGGTGAAAGCAGGTCATTTCCATGTATGAAAATAGGACAATGAAACCTGTTAAAATGTCTTAGAAAGGAAGAAAAGGAAAATGATAGAGAGGGTGAGATTGACTGATACACTGCATACATGAGAGGAAATGTCCCACACTTCCCCACTAAGTAATACATGGCAACAACAACAAAAAAAAATATGACATCAACATAAAGTAAAAAAACAAGTGCTAGTGGCTCATGCTCATAATCCTAGTTACTCAGAAAGCTGAGATTTGAGGATTATACTTCAAAGCAAGTCTGGACTAAAAAGCCCCTGAGACTCTTATCTCTAACCAGCAAAAGTCAGAAATAGAGCTGTGGCTCAAGCAGTAAATTGCCAGCACTGAGTGAAAAAAGGGAGAACACAAGAACAAGTTCAAGCTCCTAATCCCCCAACACACACATAATCCATACTTTCTCGCTCACAGTTCTTAAATATCCACCCACAAATTTTACATATTTTTTTTAATTTTGGGCGCATTTTAAATGATCTGATGAAAGAGATTTAAAAACTGGATTATTTTAACAAAAACCAGGTTAGAACAATAGATAAAGAATATGGCATTAAAAAGTGAGCTTAGTTGATTTATTAGGTGTCAGTAAGGTAAAAGAAAAAGAAAGGGCCAGGAACTTGGCCTAGTGGTTAAAGTGCTTGCCTAGCATGCACAAAGACCCGGGTTCGATTCCTTGGTACCACATATATAGAAAAAGCTGGAAGTGGTGCTGAGGCTCAAGTGGTAGAGCTCTAGCCTTGAGAAAGTCCAAGGACAGTGCTCAGGCCCTGAGCTAAAGCCCAGGACTGGCAAAAAAAAAAAAAGAAAAAGAAAAAGAAAGATAGGGCCGGGAGTTTGGCCTAGTGGTGGAGTGCTTGCCTAGCATGCATGAAGACCCAGGTTCAATTCCTCAGTACCACATACATAGAAAAAAGCTGGAAGTGGTGCTGAGGCTCAAGTGGTAGAGCTCTAGCCTTGAGAAAATCCAAGGACAGTGCTCAGGCCCTGAGCTCAAACCCAGGACTGGCGCAAAAAAAAAAGAAAGAAAAAGAAAGATACTGAAAACACGGTTTTCTTTCCTGTTTCTCTGAAACTGATGGGTGCACTCTTCATTTCTGCTCATAACCCCTTTCTATAATACTAATCATTTAGTTAAACCATACTGCTTTTCAGACTGTCTTATAATTTTTGATACACTCAATATTCAGAAATTTGAAACCTGGGAAAGAAAAATCTTCCAAAGAAAATCGGAAAAAAAGGGGGGGAGAGGAAAAGGGGGACAAAAACATGAGAAGGGGTATCAAGGTTCAAGAAGTAATGCACACATTACCTGACAAATGTAACTGTAACCCCTCTATACAATATCCCGACAATAAAATACAATTTTTAAAAAGGGGGTGCTGGCAGTGTGGCCTAGTGGTAGTGTGCTCCCCTAGCATGCAGGAAGCCCTGAGTTCAATTCCCTGGAACTACATACACAGAAAAGGCTGGAAGTGGCGCTGTGGCTCAAGTGGCAGATTGCTAGCCTTGAAAAGTGTCCAAGGACAGTGCCCAGGCCCTGAGTTCAAGCCTCAGGACTGGACAAAGAGAGAGGCGGGGGGAGAGGGTTAAGAACAGGAAAGAAGGAAAGAAGGAAGGAAGGAAGGAAGGAAGGAAGGAAGGAAGGTAGGTTGGTTGTAGTAAATGAAAGTCAAAAGTAACCAAGAGCTGGTGGCTCACACCTGTAATCCTAGGTATGTAGGAGGCTGAGATCTGAAATCATAGCCTGGGCACGAGAGACCATGAGACTCTTACGTCCAATTAACCATCAGAAAGCTATTAGTGGTGCTGTAGCTAAAAGTATAGAGTACTAGCCTTGAATAAAAGAAAACTCAGGGAGGGCTGGGTACGTATCCTAGTGGTAGAGTGCTCACCTAGCACGCATGAAACCCTGGGTTCAGTTACTCGGTTCTACATTCACAAAAAAAGCCAGAAGTGGCACTGTGGCTTAAGTGGCAGAGTGCTAGCCTTGAGCAAAAAGTGTCTAACTATAGTGCCCAGGCCCTGAATTCAACCCTCAGGCCGGGAGGGAGGGAGGGAGGGAGGGAGGGAGGGAGGGAGGGAGGGAGGGAGGGAGGGAGGGAGGGAAGGAGGAAGGAAGGAAGGAAGGAAGGAAGGAGAAAGAAGAGAGAGAAGAGAAAGAAGAGAAAGAGGAGAAAGAGGAAGGGGAGGGGGAGGGAGAGGGAGAGAGGGAGAGGGGGGAGAGGGGGAGAGGGAAGGAGAGGGGGAGGCAGGGAGGCAGGGAGGCAGGGAGGCAGGGAGGCAGGGAGGCAGGGAGGGGAAAACACGCAGCTAAGGGATATCTACCAAGCCCTGAATTCAAGCCCTACAACTGACCCACCCCCCCAAAAAAAAATCAAAAGTAGCCAAGCACTGGTGGCTCAACCTGTAATCCTAGCTACTCAGGTGATTAGGTAGTTAAAATATGAGGATTGTGGCTCAGAGTCAACTGAGGCATGAAAGTTCATAAGACACTTATCCTCAGTTAATTACTGGAAAACTGGCAGTGGCGCTGTGGCTCAAAGTAGCAGAGTACTAGCCTTGAACAAAAAGATCTCAGAGACAGTGCCTAGTCCCTGAATTCAAGACCCATAACCACCACCAAAAAAAAAAAAATTGTAAAGGCTGAGTGCGATGACTAACACCACTAATCCCAGTTACTCAGAAGGATGAGATCTGGACAATCACAGTTCAAGGCCAGCTCAGACAAGAAACTTCTTAAGACCTTATATGTCAAACCTAAAAAGCTAAACATCCTTGCTATAAATAAACACAAGAAGGAAGCATAAACACAAGATTGAGACAGGTCTAAATGAGCACAAAATGAGACTTTTAGAAAAATACTTAAAAGTAAAAAAGGTTTGCTTAGCAAATGTTAAGGCCCTGAGTTCAAGCCTCAGTACCACCAAGAATACAAAAGACACAAGACTTGTAAGTAAAAAACTGCCTGCACTTCCAAAAGCCATTTTCTATTTTGCTTTATTATTATTATTCCATAAGGAATAATAAAAATTTACTTCCCATTCTATTTGTTAAATAAAATGTTACCTGGTAGGTTTACTGAGATGTTGCTCCTCAACAACGGAAGATACAGAATTATCTCTTCCTGTTTCCTCTTCAACACTTCTTGATAGTCCAACATCTAATTGAGCATATTTTTGAGCCGAACTGCTGTCTTCAGAACCTACAAAATCCTTTCTTGCTGAAACTTCCAGAGACGTCAAAATCTCTGTCTTTTCCTTAAATTTAAGAAGAAACAGCTAATATTTCCAGGGTCAATTTCTTTATAAATTTGGTTTTAGCAGTTTGGTTGTATCTTCGAGTTTATACACATATACAAGTGAACAGTTTCTAAATTGTTGGAATAATGGGAAGTCATACATTTTCACGAAAATATTTCCAGTAAAAATCTAAAACTGACTTTACTATTTGTTTTCCTTTATGATCCTGACAAAACAGAGTTCACCAACAACCACAATGTTCTCTGAACTTACTTTCACAAGTGGAGTGTCAGATTCTCCTTGCTGCAGCAAATTATCTTCTAGCTTGCATACCTTGCTCTCATCTGTTGTGTCCTTTTTCATACATGTTTTCTTTTTACTGTTTGCTCTGCCCAAATTAGGTTTAGGCTTTTGGAAGAACCTTCTTATCAATTGTGCTGGACTAGGAACATGCAACTTATTTTCTTCACATCTAGAATGAAGTATAAATTATGGCGAAGAACAAAATCAGAACTTCTTGATGTAGTAACTCCTAAGCAATTTTGGGGGGGGAAATGGTTCAAAGGACTATGTATAAAATGGTGATAATCCCAAGCATGGAAAATGAAACCATACACAGATAGCAAAGGAACAAAGCTTAATTTTATTTTTTGTGCCAGTACAGGGACTTGAACTTTGTGTCTCACTTTTTCACTGATGGTTTTTCCCCACCTCAAAGATGGTACTCTACCATTGAAGCACACCTCCACTTCCTAGAGAAGATTTTTGTTGTTGTTTTGTTTTGCCAGTCCTAGGGTTTGAATTCAGGGCCTGAGCATGGTCCTTCAGCTTTCTCAAGAATAGAACTCTACCACTTGAGTCATAGCACCACTTCTGGCTTTTTCTAGGTATGTGGTACTGAGGAATCAAACCCTTCATACACTCTACCCCTAGGCCAAACCCCCGGCCCTAGAAAACTTTTTTCAGCTTCTTTTTCTGCATAGCCTAAGAACAGGTGTAATAATAATCTTTTCCACTGTGACTAATTTATTCTAAATAAGTTTCAAAGAAATAACTAGATATGCCAAAATTATCAGTAGGTAAAAGTTTCACAGTAGCCCTTTAAACAAATGCCTTCAATTGGGCTGCAAAGCATGTGTTCTACACATGGTCTCAACACCTGATCTGGTTCAAGAGTAGGTCTTAAAAGCAAGTCTATTCTGCTACCACAGGCCTAATCCAGAATAAAATCCATAAAATTCAGTTACATAAAAGCACAACATTTATCTTTGTAAAGTGTTGTGCTTTTCTAATTAAAAACAACTGGTGACTCACATCTGAGATCTGAGGACTGGGATTCAAAGCCAGCCTGCACAGGAAAGTATCTGAGACTTTTTTTTTTTTTTTTTTTGCCAGTCCTGGGCTTGAGCTCAGGGCCTGAGCACTGTCCTTGGACTTTCTCAAGGCTAGAACTCTACCACTTGAGCCTCAGCACCACTTCCGGCTTTTTCTATATTTGTGGTACCAAGGAATCAAACCCGGGTCTTCGTGCATGCTAGGCAAGCACTTTAACCACTAGGCCAAACTCCCGGCCAATATCTGAGACTTTTATCTCCAATTAACCACTAGAAAACCAGAAGTAGTGCTGTGGTTCAAATGGGTAGAACTAGCCTTAAGCAACAGAGCTCTGGGTAAGTGCCCAGGCCCTGAAGAAGCCCCACAACCAACAAAAACAGAAAAACAACAAAAAAGACAATCTTACCTCATCTTTTCCTCCAAAATATTGCTTTTGTCAATATGAAGGCTTCCTTCAGGAACCACCTGACTTTCATTTTCATCCATTCTGCATTCCGAAACTTTGGAGGATACAACTTCAATTTCCGTTTCTAGTTCAGCATTTGACTAAAAGGTAAAAACCACATTTTCTTTCTTTTTGTACCAACATCTACTTTCTAAAATATTATGACCATAAAACAGGATATTTATTTTTACTTCCTTCTTTTTCTTTTTTTCTTTTATTGTCAGTTGTGGGGCTTGAACTCAGGGCCTGGGCACTGTCCCTGAAATCTTTAGCTCAAAGCTAGCACTCTATCACATAGAGCCAAAACACCACTTTCAGTTTTCTGGTGGTTAACTGGAGGTAAATCTCATGGACCCAGGGCCAGGAATGTGGCCTAGTGGTAAAGTGCTTGTCTAGCATGCACAAAGCCCTGGGTCCAATTCCTCAGTAGCACATACACAGAAAAAGATGGAAGTGGTGCTATGCCTTAAGTGAAAAAGTCCACGAACAGTGCTCAGACCGAGTTCAAGCACCAAGACCAGGGAGGGGGAGAATCCAGAATAGTAAATCTGCAACAAAATTAAAAAGAGTATGTACTAAGTAGGGAGTAAGATAAATTACATAGTAACCCAAGTCTTTGCTATCCTCTCTCCCTGTCCCCCCACCCCTCCCTCTCTCTCACCTTGGTGCAGGAGACAATACTGGGGTTTGAACTAGGGAACTGGGGTTCCCTAGTCAGGTACTCTATCAGCTGGCATCTCCTAGTCCCTTTTAAAAATATTTTCATGGTTCTGCCCAAGCCAGCCTAAACAGTAATGTTATTTTCTTTTCCCAAATAGCTGCAATCAGAGGAATGGTCAACTGTAGCCAGCTTATTGGATGAAATAAGAACACTTATCCAAGCTAAGCTCAAACCTCAATACCCCCTTATCTTCACCTCCCAAGTAGCTAGGATTCCATGTGTAAGCCATCCAGCTAATCCAATGTTTTGATACTTTACTATGCACGAAAAGGCTCAATTAAGTTACATAAAAATAACACACCACAGCTAGGGATTTCTTCATTTCATCTGTTTGTGCTATTGTTCCTTCTTCCTCAATTTTATCTTCAGCTTGAATTTTTTCCATGGTTTGCCGCTGTCTAGCCTTTCGTACATTTGGTTTTGGTCTCTGAAACCTGGCCCTTAGTGGTAGAGCAGTTTGGATAACACTTTCCTTTGTTCCTTGTTGTAAATCATTTTGTTTTTGACTCCTAGAAAAAGAAGAAAGACAGGGAGCTATTGATTGTAAAACACTGAAAACTACAATAAAAATACATAATTTAAGTTTCATCAATAGACTGAAAAGATATTTTTTTTTATTTTTGCCAGCCCTGGGGCTCAGGGTCTGAGCACTGTCCTTGGGCTTTTTCAAGGCTAGAGCTCTGCCACTTGAGCCACAGCATCACTTACAGCTTTTTCTGTGTATGTGGTACCAAGGAATCAAACCCTGGTCTTTATGCATGCTAGGCAAGCACTCTACCACTAGGCCAAACTCCTGGCCCTGAAGAGATTTTTTTTTTTCTAATCACTTAATGAACAGTCTGATTACAAAAATATTTTACAGAGGAAGTTATTTTGGACTCACATGTGTGAGTCCTTGGATTTCACCCCTATAACTGCAAAAGGGCAGAAAAGGAGAGGAAAGAGGAAGAAGGAAGGAAGTTAGGAAGTTAGGAAGGGCAAAAAGTAGAGAGGGGGGAAGGGAAGAAAAGGAAGAAGTTACTCCAATTCTTATAACAGAAATAAACATTTATGATGTTCCCAATTTTATAGAAAAAGAAAATGGTGGGTGGTTGCCAGACCATGGAAAAAGAGGGTAATGGAACTTAGTGTTTAATGGGTAGAGTATTTCCATTTGGGGAAATTAAAGTTTTTTTGTAGAGATGCACAACAATGTGAATAGACCAAGAGATTGTTTAGCTACAAGTGGTTCAATTGGCAAATTTTAGATTAGACATATTTTATAGATTTTTAAAGTAATGAATATACAGCATATACATAGATCTATCTACATGTAAGTATAGACATATCTATTTATCTATGGATATATCTAGTTTGAGTGTATTGTGTTCTATAAATTTTAAAATTCCAACAATAAACAAAAGTCAGAAAGCATTGAAAGTGCCTACTTCAACCTTCTTTTTTTATCTTAGGTACATCATGTATCAAAATAAATCAAGGCCGGGTGCGGTGGCTCACACCTGTAATACTACTTACTCAGGAGGCTGAGATCTGAGGATCTCAATTGAAAGCCACCATGGGCACTAAAAACCAAGAGACTCTTATCCCCAATTAACCATCAGAAAACTGGAAATGGTGCTATGGCTCAAGGAGTAGGGTGATAGCCTTGAGATGAAGAGCTCAGAAAAGCACCTAGGCCCAGAGTTCAAGCCCACAAACGACAAGAAAGTAAAAGCAAAAAATTTAATAAAATAAAATAAACCAAGAGTGAGATGCAGCTCAGTGGCAAAGCGTTCACATATCATGTACAATGTTCTGGGTTCGATTCCCAGTATCAGAAAAGACAAAAAAAAAATTAAATAAACCAAGTATTCTTTCAGCTTTTAAAATATACTAATGTGTTTTTTTTTTTAAATCCCCAATTAACCACCAAAAACCCAGAAGTGGAGCTGTGGCTCAAGCAGTAGAGGACCAGCCTGAAGACAAAAGCTATATAGCACCACAACTCTCAGTTTAAACCCTAGTACCAGCAGTAAGAAGGAAAACAATTTCAAGTCTAACTTATTTTAGATTGTTGTTTACCCCAGAAAGATAACTAAGTCATTTTCCTGGGTTTGTGTAAACTGAGATTCCTCTTTAGTTTGGTAAGAATTTGAAGGTGAAGGATCCTTTCCAGTCTGTGTATGTGGCACTATTTCAGCCTCCTCATGAACTGATTTGTCTTTTTCTCTTGATGTTGTTAGAGAATCCTAGGAGATTAAAAAAAAAATTCATTAAGGGTAGATAAACATATTGAAAAATAATAGCTGCCACATATATTTAATTTCTAAAAGCTTAACTTCTACAAATTCATCTCATAAAAACAGCCAAAGAGGGCCGGGCATTTGGCCTATGGTTAAAGTGCTTGCCTAGCATGCATGAAGACCCGGGTTCGATTCCTCGGTACCACATGTAGAAAAAAGCCGGAAGTGGTGCTGAGGCTCAAGTGGTAGAGCTCTAGCCTTGAGAAAGTCCAAGGACAGTGCTCAGGCCCTGAGCTCAAGCCCCTGACTGGCAAAAAAAAAAAAAAACAACACCCAAAGAGGCCGGGAGTTTGGCCTAGTGGTAGAGTGCTTGCCTAGCATGCACGAAGATCTAGGTTCGATTCCTCGGTACCCACATACATAGAAAAAAGCCGGAAGTGGTGCCTGTAGCTCAAGTGGTAGAGCTCTAGCCTTGAAAAAGTCCAAGGGCTGTGCTCAGGCCCTGAGCTCAAGCCCAGGACTGGCAAAAAATAAATAAATAAATAAATAAATAAAATAAAAACAGCCAAAGAATGACCAGGAACATGGCCTACTGGTAGAGTGCTTGCCTAGCATGCTTGAAGCCCTGGGTTCAATTCCTTGGTACTAAATACACCAAAACAGCTAGAAGTGATTGATGCTGTGGGTCAAGCTCTGCCATGAGAAAGCCCAAGGACAGTGCCTAGGCCCTGAGTTCAAGCCCAGGACTTCCCCACCCCCCAAAAAAGCCAAAGAAGTAGGTAGATGTATATAAGCTAGGACATTTATGACAGCAAATAAATAGCTCTCCAAAAACATATCAGTAAATCAGTAAAGGATTAAAAAAAAACCTGCCCAAAAAGAAAAGACAATGAACACAATGGAAATAAGGCAAAACTACCAAAGGAAGACTTTTATCTTCTGCTAGTCCTAGGACTTAAACTCAGAGCTTGAACACTGTCCTTGAGCTTCTTTTTTTTTCCCCATATATTTTTTATTGTAATTAATAGAAGGGTTACATTATATTCATCAGATAGAAGGTGCATTACTTCACAAACATTGATACCCTTTCTCATGTCTTGGTCCCCATTTCCCTCCCCCCATCCTCCTTGAGCTTCTTTTGCTTAAGGCTAACACTTTACCACTTGAGCCACAGCACCACTTCCAGCTTTTTCGGTTTATCTGGTACTGAAGAATCAAACTCAGGGCTTCATGAATGCTAGGCAAACACTACCATTTAGCTACATCCCAGACCTTGATGTATGCTAGTAACTAATCTAGTTCTATAAAGCACTTTATATGCATAAAACTCAATTAATGAAAATTAGCATTCCATTTCAAAGTTTCTGATGTATCAAATAATTATAAGCCAAATTAGTAAAATAAATGTCTGCTTTCGTTTTCAAGCATTTAATTTTTTATTTCACTTTCAAACTAGAATGCAGTAATTACTATCAAGTAACTAGGAACATCAACTGGCTATTACTACACAGCCAGAAATTCCACTTCAGTCCAGAATTCCTAAATAATCTTTCCATAATACAACACATTACCCATGTGCCTATCAGACATCCAGGATTTTTTTTTTCCCTGTCAATTGCGGGGCTTGAACTCTGGGCCTGGGCACTGTTCCCTGCCTGAGCTCTCCAGCTGAAGAGCTCAGGGGAAACTCCCAGGCCCAGCTAGAGGCTACTGCCCTACCCCTGGAGTCACAGCACCACTTCCAGTTTTCTAGTGGTCAACTGGAGATGAGAGTCTCCCAGACTTTAGTGCCCGGGCTGGCTTTGAACAGTGATCCTCAGATCTCAGCCTCCCAAGTACCTAGGATTACAGGTGTGAGCCACCATGCCCAGCAAAGCTATTGCTCTACCACTTGAGTCACAACGCCATTTCCGGCTTTTTCTGTGTATTTGGTATGGAGGAATCAAACCCAGGGCTTCATGCATGCTAAGCAAGCCTCTACGACCTGGCCACGCTCCCAGTCCCCAAATTTTTAAATAAACTACATTAATGCTCTGGTATATTGTTGATGCAGTTTATGTAAGTGTATGATCAGTATCACACATAGTAAACATTAAATGAATTTGGAAAACTTTAGTAACACAAAAACCCAAAACGTTCTACTTAAGTTATCACTCACATGCTGAAAAGAGAGAATACTAGTTGGCTCACTGTCTTGTTGAACGACAATGTTCTCTATTTCATTTGTTTCTGATTTCTTCTCAGGCACATGTTTTTCTGAGTCTGTAGTCTCTCTCTTTAAAGATGCTCTTACCAAGTTCGGTTTTGGTCTTTTGAATCGACTTCTCACAACTGGTGCCTGTTTACTTTCAATTGGCTTCTGTTCTTGAGGAAGAGATTTGCTTTTGGAACAAGGATTATCAAACTTTAGAATGAACTGAAATGACTGAATCTATGCTAATCTTAAGAGATTGATAGTACACATGTAATTGGGGGGGAGAATGAAGGGGAGAAGGGGGGTTCAAAAATGTTGAGCTTGTGCCTGTGCTCTTGCTAAATAAGCAGTTTATCACTTCAACCACATTCCCAGTCCTTCTACTCTGATAGAAGCAAAATGGTTTCCTGCTTTTGCCCAAGCTGACCTCAGCTAATAATTCTAATTCTTCACAGGAATATAAATCAAACTAAGATATGGTTCAAGTAGTAGGGTGCCTGCATAGCAACTGCAGAACTTGAGATCAATTCCCAGTACCAACAAAAATAAGGTGGCCAGGAGCATAGCCTAGTGGTAGAGTGCTTTCCTAGCATGCACATAGCTCTGGGTTCGACTCCTCGGTACCACATACTCAGAAAAAGCTGGAGGTGGCGCTGTGGCTCAAGTGGCAGAGCACTACCCTTCTGCGAAAGTGTCTAAGGACACTGGTCTAAGGACCAGGCCCTGAGTTCAAGCTCCAGGAATGGCAAAAAAAAAAAAAAAGAAAAAGAAAAAAAAAAAGAAAATACAGTAAACTATTTGATGGACCCCTTAAAACAGAGTGGTTAGCTGGGTGCCAGTGGCTCACAACAGTAATCCAGAATTTTTATATTGGACTTTTTAATATTGGGTCATTAATTATAGCAAATGTACCATATATAAGATTCTAATAATAGGAGAAATGGTATATGTATACATAAGAGTTTCTATCCATCTTTATGTACAGTGACTTACATATTGTTTCTAAAATAAACATTGAGGAATTTTGAACTACATGTACATGTACACATACACACGCACACCTCCCCTACCCCAACTTGTACCTTAAGTTACTATCTGATAACTGCTCTGCATTATCTGTCGGTTGTACCACCTGATCTGCTTCACAAAGCTCAGGACTCTGTGAACATTTCTTCAAATGGCATATATGACTTGAGACTTCCTTTTCAACATTTTCTTTTTCTTTTGTAGACACACCCATCCCTAAGGCTGCTTCAGTTCTAATGTTCTAGAACAAAAACCAAAGTAAAACAAAATATATACAACTTCCAAAAACATTTCAATCAAAGCCTATAATTTTCTAGACACAATCTTTTAAAAAGTTAAAAGTTTGTTAACTTTTAAATAAGATGCACTATAAATGTTAAAACATAAAATTCCAGAATATCTTCCTTTTATATTACATCTAAATATTACTCCAAATCACAAATGCCACATCTAAAACTTTTTTTTTAGAGATAGGACCAAGAGTTTGGCTTAGTGGTAGAGTGCTTGCCTAGCATGCACGAAGACCTAGATTTGATTCCTCGGTACCACATACGTAGAAAAAAGCCATAAGTGGTGCTGAGGCTCAAGTGATAGAATTCTAGCCTTGAGAAAATCCAAGGACAGTGCTCAGGCCCTGAGCTTAAGCCCAAGACTGACACACACACAAAAAAAAAAAAAAAATTATAGAAATAGTGGCCAGACCCAGGCACAGTGGCTCACACCTGTAATCCTAGTTAGTGGCAGAATATTCGCCTAGCATGCACAAAGCTCTGGGTTCAATTCTTCTACACCACATACACAGAAAAAGCCAGAAGTAGCACCGTGGCTCAAGTGTCAGAGGGCTAAAACTGAGCAAAAAAAAAGTGCCCAAGGACAGTTCTCAGGCCCTGAGTTCAAGCCCCAGGACTGGCTGAAAAAAAAAAAAAAAAAGGTTTAGCCAGGCTCCAAGGCTGGTGCCTATAATCTCAGCTACTAAGGATACTGAGATCTGAGGATCAAGGTTTAAAGTCAGCCCAGTCACAAAAGGATCAGAGACTCTTAGCTCCAATTAACCTTGAGAAAATGGGAAGTGCTCTGGGGCTCAAGGGTAGGGCAGCAGCTTTGAGCTGAAGAGCTCAGGGACAGAGCCCAGGCCAAGTTCAAGCCCCATGACCCGCCCCCCCCACCACAACACACACAAAAAAAGTTTTAAGTATATGAACTTAAATAAGGGAATTGTCAAGAAAAAGAAACTTTTTATTAAGTGTAGAGAATGGCGTAGGGAAGTAAATAAAGGGAGAAACATATGATGGGCAAGAGAAATAATTCTAGCTTCTTAAAGTTAGTACATATCCAGTCCAATTTTATGTATTTCTTATATCTAAATGAGTAATATCAAACTGCCATGAGTACACACTTAAGCTTTTGTTTGCTTTGTTTTTAAAGAATATATAACCTGTGTTGGGCACTGGTGGCTCACACCTATAATCCGAGCTACTCAGGAGGTTGTGATCTGAGGATCACAATTTGAAGAAAGCCCAGACAAATCTGTGGCACACTAATTTCCAATTAAATGGCAAAAAGTCAGAAGTAGAGATGCGGATCAAATGGTAGAACACCAGTCTTGAGTGAAAAAGCAAAACAAGAGCACAAGACCATGAGTTTAAATCCCAATACTGGTATATGCATGTGTGCACACATACACAAATGTCGTTAACAGTCCTGGAGCAGAAATTTCAGGCTAGAAAAGCCTCCAGATTTTCAGAGACTTAAAGTGTTGTTGGACTTCAGGGCAATAATCATGAAATGTCAGGGTATTTTGGCAACTTTTCTCTGAAAAAGAATTCAAAATATTTACTTTTATTTATTTTTGTGGGTCATGGGGCTAGAACTTAGCCTGGGCATTGTCCCTGAGTTCTTCAGCTCAAGACTACCGCCCTAACCCTGGAGCCACAGCTCTACCTCCAGTTTTCTAGTGGTTAATTGGAGATTAGAGTCTTAGTGACTTGGCTGGCTTTGAACCTTGAGCCTCAGATCTCAGCCTCCTGAGTTGCTAGGATTACAGGCATGAGCCACGCACTTGCACTTGGCTGAAACATTTTTAAAGAAAAGAAAAATACATACTTTCATATCACAGGAAGGTATAGGACTGCAGTCACCACTACTGCTCTGTGATACATCTGTCTCAATTTGTCTTGAAGTATCAGATTCTTCTACTGCATTTTCCTTTGAAGAAATGCCTATATATCCAGATTTTTCTAAGTCCAACATTACTTCTTTAGTGATACTGATCTTTTCAGAAATTTCTCTTCCTGTGTCTTTGAAATCTGCCTCAGTTTCTTCAATGGCAGTCAACCTTTCTGTCTCCATCAGAGAAATGTCTTCATTTCTAGTTTCTTTGACATCAATCGCCCTTTCCTCAACTAGTGGGGCCTTTCCTCTTTGGGATGATTCTCCTCCCATTTCTTTCAAACACATTTTCATTTCAACTATAGTTGTGGCCTCCTGTTGGGCCTTTCCCAGTGCAGATCTTTCTCTTCCCTCAGTTTCTTCTACATCTCTTTTGTCAGTGTCAGTCATTTCTGATGTCTTCTCTTCTCCAGTTTCTTTCAAGCATATCTCCATCTCAACTACAGGCCTGTCTGGATCGGGGCCATTTTCCTGTGGAACTATTTCTCTCCCACTTTCTTCCAAATTTGTGTCATTTTCCTCAGTAGTATCAGTCAATTCAGGTACTATCTCTTCTGAAGAAACCTCTTTCCCAGCTGAACTCAACACAGTCTTTGTTTCCACAGTGCTATCAATCAATTCTTGTACCATTTCTTTTGAGGAAATCTCTCTTTCAATTCCTTTCAAATCTATCTCCATTTCCCCAGTGATGTCAGTCATTTCCAGCATACTGTCACTGGGAGGGATATCACTTCTTCCAGTTGCTTTTAAATCTGAGTCCAATTCCTTACTATTAGCAGTTACATTTGGTAACTTCTCCTTGGGTGAAGTATCTAGTCTTACAGTTTCTCTCAAAGTTGCTGTTTGTTCTCCAGAGACAAGAACCTCCTCTGGTACCTCTCCCTTTGAGGAAATTTCTCCTTTTCCATTTCTTCTTCCTATATTTGGTTTTGGCTTCTGAAATCGAGTTCTTTTAATTGAGACTTGTTTGCATACATTTGTTTCATTATCCTCTCGATTGCTTTTATGAGGGGAAAAAAAGGACAAATCTTAAATCAGACTGAAAGTTGAAAATATAAGTGAGAAATAACTATGGAAACCCAAGAAATCCTAAACTACAAACTATAAAATCAGTCATAGTGATGTACACCTGCAATTTCAGCATTCAAGACACTGAAGTAGGAGGAGACTGAGTTTAAGGCCAATATAAGCTGCAAAAGGAGACTCTTAAGTATGAGTAAATATATCAATGGAAGGGAGGGAGGGAAGAAGAGAGGGAGGAAGAGAGCAATCTCAGGAGGCTGAGGTTTGAGAATAAAGGTTCAAGGACTGAAGTTAACTTAGGCAGAAAATCAATGGGATTCGTTTGCCCAGTTAACCTCCAAAAAGCCAGAAGTGGAACTGTTGCTCAACATTGGCCTCAACTGAGAGAAAGGGCTAAGGCACAGAGCCAAGGCCCTGAATTCAGTACTAGCACAAAAGAAAAAGAAAAACAAAAATGGAGTTCATAAAACTTCATACAAACATTTTAAATTACATAACCAATAAAATAAGATTTACCTTAAATTTTGATTAAGACCTTTGGGCTCATCTGGCTGCACATTTTGAAAAGGATTGTCATTCTTCTCAGGTATTGATACAGTATCTTCACATTGGAATGTACATGTCTGATCTGTTGTTTGTTGAATAATCTTAATAACAAACAAAAACGTTACTGCTTTAGATTTCACCATGAATACTATAGGTATTATTTAAGGGACATGAGCCTTGCCTTTGTGAGGTCCTAGGTTCAATGATCCCAGAATATAAAAACAAAAACAAATGTGCATCAAAAGAAGTAAATTTGGAGCCAGGAGTTTGGCCTAGTGGTAGAGTGCCTGCCTAGCATGCACGAAGACCCAGGTTCAATTCCTCGGTACCACATACATAGAAAAAGGCTGGAAGTGGTGCTGTGGCTCAAGTGGTAGAGCTCCAGCCTTGAGAAAAGCCCAAGAACAGTGCTCAGGCCCTGAGCTCAAGCCCAGGACTGACAAAAAAAAAAAAAAAAAAAAAGAAGTAAATTTGAAAATTTTCAATGAAAATTATTACTTAGTCAAGCCTGGTTGTACACTTATAAATCCAATTACTTGGGAGTAGAAGACCAAGAGGAACAAATTTGTCAATTAAAAAAATGACATCGCCTGTCAACAAGTAAGTCTTGATATGGTGGCCCATGTCTGTAATCTTGAGACTAAGACTAAGCAAATAGATTATGATCCAAGTGCAGCACAGGGCAAAAAAGATATGGTTCCGGGCCAGGAGTTTGGCCTAGTGGTAGAGTACTTACCTAGCAGGAAAAAAGACCCAGGTTCCATTCCTTGGTAACACATAAAAAAAATAGCTGGAAATGGTGCTGTGGCTCAAGTGGTAGAGCTCTAGCCTTGAGAAAGTCCAAGGACAGCGCTCAGGCCATAAGTTTAAGCCCCATGACTGGCAAAAAAAAAAAAAGATATGGTTCAAGTGGCAAAACTGCTACCTAGAAAACAGATGGAATAAAATTCAAACCCAGGGCCTGGGAGTTTGGCCTAGTGATAGTGTGCTTACCTAGCACACACAAAGCCCTGGGTTCAAGCCCTGGTACCACATTCATAGAAAAAGCCAGAAGTGAAGTGGCAGAGAGTTAGCCTTGAGCAAAATAAAAATCCAAGGACAGTGGCCAGGCATTAAATTCAAGCCTCAGGATTGGTTAAATGTGTGTGTGTGTGTGTGTGTGTGTGTGTGTGTGTGTGTGTGTGTGTATTCAAACCCCCAAAAAAAGTTCTTCCTTAATTGAATATAATAAAAATATCAAACATTCAAAGTTTGTAATTATAAAATGAGACTCAAAGAATGCTTTGTAATGTTTTTGTTTTTGGCTTTCCCCATTAGGTACTTAAGAAAATTTCCTAAGGCACAACTGTATCTCAAAGCTCCCAAAGGAAAGCAATGTTTCAGTCTCATCTATTTCAGTCTCATCTTCAGAATTACACCATGGTTCATCTTTCGAATTCTTCTAATCATTATAATTATGTTACAGACGACTGGAATTACACCATAAAGAAATCCTCGTAAGCCAAAGATATAGCACAGTAGTGAAGTACTTGCATAGTACATGAAAGGCCTGGAATTCAATTCCCATCAGCACATACAGAAAACCAAAGCAAAATTCATAATCTTGTCCTTAGAATTTTGCTTACTGGGAAGCTTTTAACATTTTAAATTTGTTTAAGACACATAATAAAAGCTCACATAATTACCTATCTCATTTTATGAGGTAAGGGTAGTGACTCAGTAGTACAGTACCTCCCTAGATACATAAGACTTTGGTTTTGATCCCCAGTACCTCAAAAGGGACAGTTAATTCACAAATATACTTAATGACTAAGAAAAGCAAGCCCAAGTATGAATTCAGGGAAAGCAAATTAACAATCATGTAAAATGCTCAGCCTTAAAATTAGCAAAGCTGCTAAGAGATATTAACTACAAATACATTATATTCACACAAATTATATAGCAACGTTGTTTTTAAAAGGCTAAAAAGTTTATGGTAAGTCTTATATATTTAGTAAAATGTGAGATAGAATCAAAGTACTTACATCTCTATCAACACAACATTCATTTCCATTCTTCTCTATATTGACCACAATTTTATCCTGTGGTGGACTAATTTCTTTTCTTTCTGAAGCTTTCCCTACATTTGGTTTTGGTCGTTGAAATCGGCCTCGCATTAGTCGTACAGGTTTGCAAGCCTTTGGCTGATTATCTTCCTGCAGACAAGTTTTTTCACTCAAACTAGAACCACAAAAAGGAAAAAAAAAAATGCTTATTCAAATGTAACAAAGCAGCTTTTCTTTCAGTATTTACTTCTCCCTGGTTTTAGGAATAACTAAAGTAGGTGGAAGATAATTCTCAAGAGACCTCAAGAACATTTTCAAAAATATTCATATACTGATATAGTACTATTTTGAAAATATGTAATTCTGAAACTTGACTAAAATATTTGTATCCCAGACAAATACAGCGGCTGACATCAGTATGTCTAGCTAGTAGGGAGGTGAAGAATGAATAGCAAGTTCATTATTTGAGGCCAGTCCAGAGTTAATATTCATAAAATCCCATTATTAATAGAAAAGAAACTCAAACGTGGTAACAGATGCTACATGGGAAACATAAATAGGAGGGTCCCAGTCTAAACTAGCCTAAGCATACAATACAATATTCTATCTGAAAAACAATAAAAGTAAAAAGGGCTAGGGGCATGGCTAAAATGCTAGCAAGCACATGGCTAAAAGCTAGCAAGCACATGGCCCTGAAATCAAAGGCTAGTACTACCAGGCATGGGTGCCTCACACCTGTAATCCTAGCTACTCAGAAGGTTGAGATCCGAGGATCAGAATTCAAGGCCAGCCCAGGGGAGCGAGAATTTGGCCTAGCAGTAAAAGTGCTTGCCCAGCATGCACAAAAACCCGAGTTGAATTCCTCGGTACCACATACACAGAAAAAGCCAGAAGTGGTGTTGTGCCTCAAGTGGTAGAGCGCTAGCCTTGGGAAAGGACCAAGGACAGTGCCCAGGCCCTGAGTTCAAGCCCCAGGAGAGGCAAAAAAAAGGTCAGTGGGGGGGGGGGCCTGGGGGGCTAGGAATGTGGCTTAGTGGTAGAGCTTGCCTGACATACACAAAACCCTAGGTTCAATTTCCTTAGTACTACATAAACAGAAAAATCCAGAAATATTGCTGTGGCTCAAGTGGCAGAGTACTAGTCGTGAGCAAAAGAAGTTCAAGGACATTGCCCAGGCCTGAGTTCAAGCCCCAGTATCAGCATAAAAATAAAAGAAAGAAAACAATTATGATAGTCATTCCAGTAAGTTACTCCTTTTACATTCCTTTGCAAGTACTTACGTAGATACAGTGTCACTTTCTGAGTCCTCTCTTCTTGAGCTCTCTATTTCTGAACTATCAATTACATTTATCTTCTCCTTTACCATAGAATCCTATGAATTTAATTTTTCACACTTTAGTTTCTTTTTCATAAAAAGTAGAGAAAAGACAGTACAAAGATAGTATTCAGATGTAATCTTTTCAAATTTATACTAAGTAATTATTTTGTAGGTTAATGTGTATTTATGTCATAATAAAACATACCTTGTAATAATAATGAATACACTGTGGCTCAAATGATAGAGCTCTAGCATTGAGAAAACCCAAGGACACAAACATTTGGAACTACCATTTTATATGAAAAAAAAGGAAGGTAAATTTAATAACACAGACTCTTTCAAACAACATGTCCTACATCTAGTAAGCACACAGACAGGAAACTAGTAGATAAGAAATCTAGTGTTTAATGCCTTAACATTTTGCATTCATTTAACTATTATTTAACAGCAGTTTGTAAATATTTTTATACACTTAGGAAACATTTTTATAATTTTAATATCCATGAAATAAAAATTTTTACCATACCTTTTCAACTGAATTGTCTGACAATGAACTCCTATTTTCAGCATCTGTTTTCACTGATTTTTTTCCAACTGCCCTGGACAGATTAGGTTTAGGTCGCTGGTGCCGAACTCTCAACAATGGTTTGACATTTTCTGCTTGACCATTTTCCCTTAAAAAAAAGTTAGTACTACTTAAAATTGAGAACAATATCCGGTCGTAAACAAATAAAACCATAAAATACTCGGGATGAAAATGTAGCTCAACAGTAGAGCATTTGAAAAAGGCCATGAGTTCAATCCTTAGCACCATCAAAAACAAAACCAAAGAACCCATGAAAATAACCCTCTCAGAATCTTTAAAAAAAATTATTAAGGGCCGGGAGTTTGGCCTAGTGGTTAAAGTGCTTGCCTAGCATGCATGAAGACCCGGGTTCGATTCCTCGGTACCACATACATAGAAAAAAAGCTGGAAGTGGTGCTGAGGCTCAAGTGGTAGAGCTCTAGCCTTGAGAAAGTCCAAGGACAGTGCTCAGGCCCTGAGCTCAAGCCCAGGACTGGCAAAAAAAAAAAAAAAAAAATTATTAATAGCCCCCTTACTATAATACCAAAGGGAACTGAAAAATAAGACTAGATGGAGTCAAAGTTGTTCTTATAAATCGTTATCATCTAATTAGACTCATGGTTCAAGTGGTAGGATGCCCCAATAAGCATAAAGCATGAGACACCAAGTTTAAGTCCCAACCACTCACCAAAAATAGAATGACAACACGCATGAAGACCAGGGTTTGATTTCTTGGTACCACATACATAGAAAAAGTCAGAAGTGGTACTGTGGCCCAAGAGCTCTACCCTTGAGAAAAGCCCCAGGACAGTGTTCAGGCCCTGAGCTCAAGACCAGGACTGGCAAAAAAAAAAAAAAAGTTACAATCATCTCTCATTAAAAAACTACCAAGGAGTTAGAGACATGAACTCTAGGCATTCACACACAATGAGATCAAAGGAGTCTAGTCTTAAGGGAGGAAAACAAAGGCAAAATGCCCGTAAAAGTAATATTATCAAAATGAATTCAAGTAAATAGAAAAAAGAGATTTTATCTTTGTTGGGTTTTTTTCTTTTCCTTTTTGTGTTACTTGTTTATCTGTCTTAGGGAAGGTAAGGGGATCACGGAAATGAAGGACAAAGGATGAACAAATGCATTAGTACAGCGATACTCACTAGACACTGTGTTGAAAATGAACTATATAACTTGTGGGTATAATGGGAGAGAAAAACTGGGAGAGAGCAAAGAAAGGGATGAATTGCATAACCATAACCAATTTGTACATCATACCTTTATAATAACAATAATTTGGGGAGGGGCAGTCGTGAGGCTTGAACTCAGGCCTAGGCTCTGTCCCTGAGCTCTTCAGATCAAGGCTGGTGCTCTACGGCTTGAACCACAGCATCACTTCAGATTTTCTGGTGGTTAACTGGAGATAAGACTCTCACAGACTTTTGGGCCCGGACTGGTTTTGAACTGAGATCCTCAGATTACAGCCTCCTGAGTAGCTAGGATTACAGGCATGAGCTACTGGTCCCTGGCCAAAAATAATAATAATAATAATTTTTTGAAACTACCCAGGGGAGCCTGGAGCATAGCCTAGTGGTAGAATATTTACCTAGCATGCAAGAAGCCCTGAGTTTGATTTCTCAGTACCACAAACACAGAAAAAGCCAGAAATGGTACTGTGGCTTAAGTAAAAGAGTATTAGCCTTGAGAAAGCCCAAGGACATTGCGAAGGCCCTGAGTTCAAGCCCTTGGACTGGCACCAAAACAACAACAACAAAAAAAAACCTACCCAGGAGAGGTGTGGCTCGGTTGACAGTGCACTAGCCACTGTGAAAGCATCCGGTACCAAGTTCAAGTCCCCATCTCAAATCTAAAAAATTTTAAACCTACCCAAAGCTGAGGGTGTAGCTCAGTACAACACTTGCCTAGCGTGTGTAACACTCTGGATTTGACTTGTAACATCACAGGACAGGGGAGCTGGGAAATGTTTAAGAACAAATCTGTGAAAAAAAATCTTACCATGTAAAATACTTACAATGATGTTTTCTCTAAGTCAACATGTTTTTCTTCGGTGCAACTGCTCTCAGAATTATTCACTTCATCTGATATTTTCTCTAAGTCAACATGTTTTTCTTCTGTGCAACTACTCTCAGAATTATGCACTTCATCTAATAGTACAACTCCAACTTCTGATGGTGATAAATCTGAAGTGCTTGATTCTGAAGACTTAGGAGCTACTGGCATGGTATCTGGTTGCTTACTAAGTAAAAGAGATTAAAATAATTATCACAGCAAAGAATTCCAAGTAAAACATGTTTTTATATTTGATTTTATATATTATACATATAAATATATGTATTTATACATTTACATATATAGGTATTTGTATATACACATATATTTGTGTATGTGGAAAAAAAATATATATATATGGCAAGGAGTTTGGCCTACTGATAGAGTGCTTGCCTAGCATGCATAAAGACATGGGTTAAATTCCTTGGTACCTCATACATAGAAAAAGCCCAAAGTGTTACTTGGCCCAAGTGGTAGGGCTCTAGCTTTGAAAAGCTTCTGCCTTGAGTTCAAGTCCCAGGACTGGCAATAAATAAATAAATAAATAAATAAAACACATATATTATGTATTTTATAATTTATATATTTTATATAATACATATATTGATATATGTATGTTATATATTTATATATTTATACATTTGTAATACTAACTACTCAGGAGGCTGACCATTAAGGAACATGGCTCAAAATTAGCCCAGAAAAATATAAGCAAAAATGATGGAAGTAAAAAATCTAAGAGAAATCATAAGGCCTTGAGTTCAAGCCCTAAATACCATTTTACACACACACACACGCACACCATATGAAGTACAATTCATACAAGCACAAGTTGAAATCAGGAATAACTATACTATGAAATAGTTCCACAAATAATAAAAAGTGATGGCCATACACCATGACTATATCATCATACAAACAGATCTAGTCATACTTCCTTTGCTTATGTCTTTCTTCTACTATTTGCCTTTCATCAGCATTGCAACATGAATATTTATTGGTAAGAGAAGGTACCAAAAGTATACTATAGGAAAAGAAACAGTCTCTCTTCAACAAATGTTACTAGAAAAACTTAAAATTATGCAAGAATAAATTTTATCATTTATTTTATACCACACACAAAAATCAACTAAAATTATTAAAGATTTACATGTGAAATTTGAAACTATGAAATCTCTACAAGAAGCCAGGAGCTACTGGTTCAGGACTGTAATCCCAACTACTTAGGAAGCTGAGCTCTAAAGCAAGTCCCCCAAAATAACTTCAGAATCTTATGTCCAATCAACCACCAAAAAGTCAGAAGTGGAGGTGTGGCCTAAGTGGTGAAGTGTCATCCTTGAGCAAAAAAGCCAAGAGAGATTGTGAGGCCCTAATTTCAAGTCCCAGGACAGGCAAAAAAATACAAAACAAACAAACAAACAAAAAAAACCCGCTGATTTATCAGCTATTAAAAATAGTATGCCGGGCGGGGAGTTTGGCTTAGTGGTAGAATGCTTGCCTAGTATGCATGAAGACCCAGGTTCAATTCCTTGGTACCACATACATAGAAAAAAAGCCAGATGTGGTGCTATGGCTCAAGTGGTAAAGCGCTAGCTTTGAGAAAATCCAAGGACAGTGCTCAGGCCCTGAGCCTACGCCAAGGACTGGCAAAAAAAAAAAAAAAAAAAAAATAGTATGCCAAATCTATCCTGAGCAACATAACCCAGGATATAATAAGGACACCTGCTCAGCCATGTTCATCTCTGTACCATTCACAATAACCAAGCGATGGAAACAACCTATATGCTCTAATGCAGATGAATGGATACAAAAAATGTAATATATATATATATATATATACACAAACACACACACACATATATATATGGTATATATATATATATACATATACATATATGGCATATGTGTGGCATATGTGTATATATATGGTATATATATGGTATATGCGTGTATATATATACACTGTATGTATGTATGTATGTATGTATGTATGTATGTATGTATGTTTGTATGTATGTTTGTATGTATACATACCATATATGTGTGTGTGTGTATAGACAGATAGATACACATATATATACATACATACAATGGATTTCTATAGACAGGACAAATGGCATTCGCTGGGAAATGGATGAAACTACAGTGAATCATGTTGAGTGAGATAAGTCAAGACCAAAGGAAGAAAAGGTACATGGTATCTTTAATATGTGGATATTAGATCCAAACTGTACAAGAGCAATGACTCAATATTTGGGTACCCAAGGTTAGATTATGGACATAGTCTTGGAGATATAAACATAACTACGTAAACATAAAAATCTATGATGGGCTATATACTCCACAATGTTTTACTACATAGATTAATATGTATCTATGACATACAAACCCTCAGTCTAATTTTAATTATGATCTAAAATCTATGTATAGAGATTCCTTCCTTTCTTAAATACTTGTTTGTTAAACATGACATTTGAAAGATGATGTAAAAATCAATGTTAATAATTCTTTAATTTAAAAAAAATACAGTATGCCAAGACTGCTCACGCCAATAATCCTAGCTACTCAGGAGGCTGAGATCTGAGGATCAAGGTTCAAAGCCAGCCTAGGCACAAAAGGCCTTGAGATTCTTTCTCTAATTAACCTCTAGAAAATGGAAAATGGGCTTGGCTCAATGGTAGAGTAGCAGCCTTGAACTGAAGAGCTCAGGGGCAACACAAAGGCCCAGAACTTAAGCACTATTATCCACAGGAGGAAAAAAAAAGGGTGAAAGATGAAGACCCTGGTCCAAAGACAGCCCAGGTAGGTAAATCAGAGAGTTGTGAGGGGTGGGAGAAAAAGAATCCATAGGGGATCAGGGGAGGGAGAGGAACCAGGAATGTAAATCAGAGAGGTTGTGTGCATGTTTGCATGTGTGTGTATATGTGTTGTTCCTGGGGCTTGAACTCATGGCCTGGGAGCTATCTCTGCCATTTCCAGTTATTTTGATGCTTAACTGAAGATAAGAGTCTCAGATTTTCCTGCCCAGTATAACTTCAAATGGCAATCCTCAGATCTCAGCCTCTTCAGTAGCTAGGATTAGAGGTGTGAGCTACCAGTGCCCAGATGAGAATCTTCTTTTATTTTTAGTTTTTTGTTGGTCATGGGGCTTGAACTCTGGACCTGGGTGCTATCCCTAAGCTTTCAGCTCAAGGCTAGCACTCTACCACTTGAGCTACAGCACCACTTCTGGGTTTTTGGTAGTTAATTTGAGATAAGAGTCTCAAGGACTTTCATGCCTGGACCAGCTTTGAACCATGTTCCTCAACTCTCAGCCTCTTGAGTAGCTAGGATTATAGGTGTGAACCACTAGCAACAAACCAGGATGAGAATCTTATCTCCAATTAAAACCAAACTGTAAAAAACTGAGTTGTGGTTTTAAGTGTCAGAGTACCATTCTTGAGCAAAAAAGTTAAGCGAAGGAAGATGGCAGCTTACTGGTAGGTAGAGTTATGCCTACCATGCATGAAGCACTGGTTTTGATTCCTCATTACCACTTAAACAGAAATGGCTTGAAGTGGTGCTGTGACTCAAGTGGTAGAGTACTGGACTTGAGCAAAAGAAGCGCAGAGAGAGTGCCAAAGCTTGAGTTAAAACTCCAGGACTGGCCAAAAAAAAAAAAAAAAAAAAAGTTAAGCAAGAACTCATAGCTGGGAGTTTGGCCTAGTGATAGAGTGCTTGCCTAGCATGCACGAAGACCCGGGTTCGATTCTTTGGTACCACATACTTAGAAAAAGCCGGAAGTGGTACTGAGGCTGAAGTGGTAGAGCTCTAGCTTTGAGAAAAATCCAAGGACAGGGCTCAGGCCCTGAGCCTAAACCCAGGACTGGCAAAAAAAAAAAAAAAAAAAAAAAAAAAAAAAAAAAAAAAAGAAGAAGAACTCATGATCCCGAGTTTAAGCCCCAGTAACAATAAGTATAAACAAATACAGGGGCCAGGAGTGTGGCTTAGTGGTAAAGTGCTTGCCTAGCACACATGAAGCCCTCGCTTTGATTACTCAATACCACATCTAGAGAAAAGGCTAGAAGTGATTCTGTGGCTCAAATGGTAGAGAGGTAGCCTTGAGAAAGCTCAACAACAGTGCCCAGGCCTGGAATTCAAGCCCCAGGACTGACAAAAATAAAATAAAATAAAATAATGAAAAATAAACTCGGGCACAGTGGCACATGTCTATAATCCTAGCTACTCAGGAGGCTGAGATCTGAGAGTTTCGGTTCAAAGCCAGTACAAACACTGAAGAACATGAGACTCTTACTGCCAATTAATCACTACGGGGGGGAGGGGGGGAAATGCGGCTGCAGCTCCAGGGGAAGGGTGGTAGCCTTGAGCTTCAGAGCTCAGGGACAGGGCCCAGGGCCAGAATTCAAGCCTCAAGACCCAGAAAAAATAATAATAAACGTAAAAATAAAAATAGGGCTGGGGGCTGGGAGTTTGGCCTAGTGGCAGAGTGCTTGCCTAGCATGCACAAAGACCTGGGTTTGATTCCTTAGTATCACATACATAGAAAAGACTGGAACTGGTGCCAAGGCTAACTATGAGAAAGTCCAAGGACAGTGCTCAGGCCCTGAGCTCAAGCCCAGGACTGGCAAAAGAAAAAAAAAAAAGGAGAAACACAAATCTACTATTGACAGTTGGAAACTATAATACATCCTTTCTCAGTAACCAGCAAAAGATGTAGACAAAGCCAATAAAAACTTACAAATACAGGGGCTGGGGTTTGGCCTAGTGGTAGAGTGCTTGCCTACCATGGACAAAGACCCAAGTTCAATTCCTCAGTACCACATACAGAGAAAAAAGCCAGAAAATGGTACTGTGGCTCAAGTGGTAGAGCTCTGGCCTTGAGAAAGCCCAAGGAGAGTGCTCAGGCCCTGAGTTCAAGCCAGGAATGGCAAAAACAACAACAACAACAACAACTTACAAATACCTTGGTGTAAGGATGGGGTCAGTTCTCTTCTCAACGATTTCATTAGACGCTAATTCCACAACTTCATCTATGCTTTCCAGACAGGAAAGCTGTTGTTTATTACATTCATCTTCACTTGCCTCAGGACATAAAACTGGACTATAACCTAAGAATATAAGTTGTATATTATTCTAAAATTCAAATTCCATATAAAGCCTATTCTGTCTATATTTTTCTATTTTCTTTCTCTTTAGATTATCATTATCATTAGTATTATTAATGAGTGAACCCAAGCACTTAAACATGCTAAGTACACAGTCTGACACTAAGTTATATCTTCAGCCAGAATCTATTTTAAGTAATCTATATAAGTGAACTGATAAGAAAAAAGACAAAGCCTTTCCCTCAACTTCATCATCATCTCCTAGCAATTCATAAATACATTTGCATTCTAAGAGTAAAAATGAAAGAATGACAAAGTCAACTAATTATTTTACAAATTAAAGTAACTATGAGTTCATAGAAATACTCCATACAGGTACATCATGAAAAGCTGTAATTTATTAACAAACATTATTTTTAATTTAACAATCATTTTTAATGGCAAAATTAAACCAGGCTCTGATGGCTCATGCTTATAATTTGGCCTACTCTGATTTAAGGATTAAGGCACAAAGTCAACACAGATAAACAAATCCTTGAGTATCTTATCTCAAATTAACCAGCAAGGAGTCAGAAGGCGGGCCGGGAATTTGGCCTAGTGGTACAGTGCTTCTTGCCTAGCATGCACAAAGACCCGGGTTCGATTCCTTGGTACCACATACTTAGAAAAAGCCAGAAGTGATGCTGAGACTCAAGTGGTAGAGTTCTAGCCTTTAGGAAAAATCCAAGGACAGTGCTCAGGCCCTGAGCTTAAACCCAGGACTGGCAAAAAAAAAAAGTCGGAAGGCAAAATGTGAATCAAGTGACAAAGTACAAGCCTTGAGCAGAAAAAGCCAAGGAAGCATATAAGGCTTTGAGATCAAGTGATGGCATTTTACAAACAGAGAGGGAAGGGAGGGAGGGAGAGTAAGGAGGAGGGGGGAGGGAAGGAGAGGGAGGGGGAGAAGGAGGAGGAGGGGGAGGAGGGAGGAGAGGAAGGGGAGGGGAGAAGAGGGGGGGGAGGGAGAGAGGGAGAGACCTACTAAGTAATACATCTCAGAAACACATAATAGAGGCAGGCAAAGTGGCTCACACCTGAAATCCTAGCTACTCAGGAGGCTGAGATCTGAGGATCAAGGTTCAAAGCCAGCCCAGTGACAAAAGGACCTGAAACTCTCCCTCTAGAAAATGGGAAGTGGGACTAGGCTCAAGGGTAGGATGGTAGCCTTGAGCTAAACAGCTCAGGGACAGTGCCCAGGCCGAGTTCAAGCCCCATGACCCACCACACACACAAAAAAAGAAAAATGTATCAACTTTTGCTCTTTTAATAAATTCTTTCAGGACAGGATCATGGCCTACTGGTAGAGCACTCGCCATGCACGCACAAAGCTCTGGATTTAATTCCTCCGTACCACATACACAGAAAAGGCCAGAAGTGATTCTGTGGCTCAAGTGGTAAAGTGTCAGCCTTGAGAAAGCCCAAGGACAGTGCCCAGGCCCTGAATTCAACCACCAGGACTGGCAAAAATAAAAACAATAAATTAATTTATTACTACAAAAAGTTATTTTACACAGTATTATTAGTAGTATGCATTACTAATTGCTAGAATATATAAATATGGTATGTACCATATTACTTTCAAGTAAATGGAGGCTTTTAGAATGCATAATAATAAACTTACTCTTGTGTAAATCACTTTCAGATGGACTTGAATGAACAGTGACATTTCCTACAATGTTTTCTACTTCCTGTTCATTAGCTTCATCTTGATTCTTCCTTTTCCTTTTATTTTGATGTTGGTCTTGTTCTAATACAACTTGTTCTGAATCCTGTCCTGATGAAATCAGACATTCCTCTTCTTCAAGTGCCTGAACATCCTTCAGAGATCTTTCAGTATCTGAATTTTTAGTACTCACAGATTCATCTGGATCATCATTAACTCCTTCACTAGTAACTTTTTTCCCTAAAACAAAAGAATTAGACATAAATATAGGAACAACCTGTAGAAACATTTTTGTTTGCTTTGTTTTCTATGTTTTTCTTGTGCCAGTACTAACGTTTGAACTCAGGGCCTGGGCACTGTTCCTTAGCTTTTTCACTCATAGCTGGCACTCTTATCACTAGAGCCATACTCTATTTCTGGCTTTTTTTGGGGGGCGGGAGGAGATAAGTCTCATGAACCTTTCAAATGGAAATCCTCAGATCTCAGCTTCCTGAGCAACTAGGATAACAGCGTGAGCCACAGGCGTCTAGCCAGAAAAACTCCTAAAGGGGAAAAAGATAGATATTTAAGGGTGTCCTCTGTAATAAAAAAAGTTGAAGTCAGGCACAGTGGCACACGCCTGTAATCCTAGCTACTCAGAAGACTGAGATCTGAGGCTCACAGTTCGAAGCCAGCCCGGGCACTAAAGGGCATTAAAATCTGTCTTATCTCTAATTAACCATCAGAAACTGGAAGTGGAGCTGTGGGTCAAGGGACAGGCAGCTAGCCTTGAGCTGAAGACCTCAGGGACAGCACCCAGACACAGAGGTCAAGCCCCAAGACCAACGAACAAAAAAAAAAAAAAAAAATGGGAGAGGCCAGGGGCATAGCCTAGAGGTAGAGAGCCTAGCATGCATGAAGCCCTGGGTTCAATTCCTTCCCACCATAGACACTGAAAAGGCTGAAATGGTGTTATAGCTCAGCTCTAGCCTTGAGAAAGTCCAGAGACAGTGCTCAGGACCTGAGTTCAAGCCCCAGGAATGGCAGAAAGAAAGAGAGAGAGAGAGAGAGAGAGAGAGAGAGAGAGAGAGAGAGAGAGAGAGAGAGAGAGAGAAATCAAAGAGAAATGAAAATAGGAATGATAAATTTTAATACTCTCATGAAATGTTCTTATTATCATGTACCAGGTGTTACAAGTTCTATGTCAAGACATATTCTTTTAAGTTTTAAAAATCTATACAGGCATTAACATGTATTATATATATATATGCAGCTATAGCTGCATACACGTACATATATACACACAGATACTCGTACCTAAACACACATACTACTGTTTCATATGTGTATATATACTATATATATATGAAATATATAAGAAAGATTTCAGCCAGGTACTAGTGGCTCATGCCTGTAATTCTAGCTACTCAGGAGGCTGAGATCTGAGGAAAGTAGTTCAAAGCCAGCTAGGACAGGAAAGTCCATGAGAATATTGTTACCAATAAACTACCAAATAGCCAGAAATGAAGATGTGGCTCAAGTCGTAGAGTGCCAGCCTTGAAAAAATGATGCTCAGTGGTCGGGAGTTTGGCCTAGTGATAGAGCACTTGCCTAGCATGCACAGAGACCCGGGTTTGATTCCTTGGTACCACATACATAGAAAAAAGCCAGAAGTGATGCTGTGGTTCAAGTGGTAGAGGTCTGTCATTGAGAAAACCCAAGGACAGTGCTCAGGCCCTGGACTCAAGCCCAGGACTGGTGCCCACCCCCCCAAAAAAAAAAGATCCTCAGAGAGAGAACCAGGCCCTAAGTTCAAGCAACCAGGACTAGTGTGCAAATTTCTTATTACTGAAGCCAGGCACAGTGGCTCAAAACTGCAATTCTAACTATTCAGGAGGCTGAGATCTGAGCGTCTCCGTTCAAAGCCAAGCCAGGCACTAAAATCCGTGAGATTCTTATCTCCAATTAACCATCGGAAAACTGGAAATGGGGCTGTGGCTCAATGGGTAGGCAGTAGCCTTGAGCTGAAGAATTCAAGGACAATACCTGGTCCAGGGTTAAGGAGGTAGCCTTGAACTGAAGAACTAAGGGAGAGCGCCCAGACCCAGAGTACAAGCCCCATGAAAAAAAAAAAAATTATTGGTATGAAGTGGGTATGGATTAAGTGGTAGAAAACCTGCCTAGAGGGTCAGGAGTTTAGCCTAGTTATACAGTACTTGCCTAGCATGCACAAAGACCCGGGTTTAATTACTCAGTACCATATACATAGAAAAAAGCCAGAAGTGGTACTGTGGCTCAAGTGGTAGAGTTCTAGCCTTGATAAAGCCCAAGGACAATTCCCCTGAGTTTCCCTAAGTTCAAGGCCCGAGACTGGCCAAAAGAAAAAAACAAACCTGAGGCCAGGAGTTTGACCTAATGGAAGAGTGCTTGCCTAGCATACACTAAGACCTGGGTTAGATTCCTCAGTATCACATACATAGAAAAAAAAAGCCAGAAATGGTACTGTGGCTCAAGTGATAGAGGTCTAGCCTTGAGAAAGCCCAAGGACAGTGTCCAGGCTCTGAGTTCTGGTCCCAGAACTGACAAAAGTCTCAGGAAAAAAAAAGAAAACCTGCCTAGCAAAGCCATGTGTATGGCAACTTAATAATAATAATAACAACTGGGCCGGGAGTTTGGCCTAGTGGTTAAAGTGCTTGTCTAGCATGCATGAAGACCCGGGTTCGATTCCTCGATTCCACATACATAGAAAAAAGCCGGAAGTGGTGCTGAGGCTCAAGTGGTAGAGCTCTAGCCTTGAGAAAGTCCAAGGACAGTGCTCAGGCCCTGCGCTCAAGCCCAGGACTGGCAAAAAAAAAAAAAATAATAATAATAATAATAATAATAATAGGGCCGGGAGTTTGGCCTAGTGGTTAAAGTGCTTGCCTAGCATGCATGAAGACCCGGGTTCGATTCCTTGGTACCACATATATAGAAAAAGCCGGAAGTGGTGCTGAGGCTCAAGTGGTAGAGCTCTAGCCTTGAGAAAGTCCAAGGACAGTGCTCAGGCCCTGAGCTCAAGCCCAGGACTGGCAAAAAAAAAATAAAATAAAATAATAATAATAATAACAACTGTATTTTTTTAAACACCAGTACTTTTTGGAATATAGCTCAAATGATAGGAGCACCAACCTAACAAATATATGACCGTTACTTCAAACCCCAATACCAGCAAAATTAAAAAAAAAAAAAAAAAAGAATGAAAGAATGAATACCTTTTACATTTTTCCGTGGTTTGGAAGACTTTTCCTTCAAACTCTGATTTTTAACAGATTTTTGTTTTCTTTTCTCTTCTTCAGCAAGAACTTTCTGAAGCAAATGAGCAAAAAAATCGAAGTCAAAAGGACGTTTTTCCTCTGTTTAAAAAAAAAATAAAAGGAAAATAACCTTCAAGTTATTTTTAAAAAATAGAAAAGAACTTGGTCATTTGTAAAGAATCACACATCAAAAACAAATGGACTTATCACTAAGACAATGGGTAAATAAGTAGATAACAGAACACCAGTCAGCAATAAAAGAAAAAATTGCATTGGAGATGCAATGGAGATGATATTGGAAATATAAACACAACTACATAGTCATAAAAACTTATGACTATAGACATAATGTTTTATTTCATAGATTATTATATATCTATGACATATAAACCCTCAGCCTAATTTTGATTATGTTCTAAAATCTAAGTGACAGTGATTGTATACAGAGATTCCCTTCTTTAATTCCTGTTTGCTAAACACGTCATTTGAAATATGATGTAAAAATCAATGTTACTAAATTCTTTAATTTAAAAAAAATCCAAGTCAAAAGGACATTTTTCCTCTGTTTAAAAAAAAAATAAAAGGAAAATAACCTTCAAGCCATTTTTTAAAAATAGAAAAGAACTTGGTCGGACCGGGAGTTTGGCCTAGTGGTTAAAGTGCTTGCCTAGCATGCTTGAAGACCCAGGTTCAATTCTTTGGCACCACATACATAGAAAAAAGCCGGAAGTGGTGCTGAGGCTCAAGTGGTAGAGCTCTAGCCTTGAGAAAGTCCAAGGACAGGGCTCAAGCCCTGAGCTCAAGCCCAGGACTGGCAAAAAAAAAAAAAAAAAAGAACTTGGTCATTTATAAAGAATCACACATCAAAAACAAATGGACTTATCACTAAGACAATGGGTAAACAGTATTGCTGACACCAGTCAGCAATAAAAGAAAAAATTGCACTGGAGATATAGTTCAGATGCAGAGCCTTGTCTGGCATGTGCAGGAACTTTGGTTGCAGAACATGCTAAGTTAATCTGTGGGAATTCAAATAAAAATAGTGGGTTGCCGAGCTGGTAGTCTGACTTAGGGGTAGAGTGCTTGCCTAGCACTGAGTACCACATACATAGGAAAAGCCAAAAGTGGTACAGTGGCTCAAGTGGAAGAGTGCTAGCCTTGAGAAAGCTCAAGGTCAGTGCTCAGGCCCTGAGCCCAAGCCCAGGACTGGCAAAAAATAAATAAACAAATAAATAAATAATCAGTGGGTTGCCTTGGACCTATAGGATAGAATTTGCTTGACTGGAACAGAATCCAAGAAATTTTCTGAAATGTTCATATATGATTTGGGGTGATGGTTATACATTTGTATTTGTCAGTTTGAAACTATATTCTGAACTGCACTATCAGTAACAGTACTCATTCTTATTAGCCAGTACAAAAGGCACTGGGTTTAATCTCCCAATCAAATAACAAAAAAGTGAAGATGATTAAATCTTCAAAATGCCTATATATATATATACACATATTTAATCATTTCATTATTCCCTTCCCAAATAGCAGTAAAGTAGGAAGTAACTATAAAATGTTAATCAATTCAAAAGACTCAGGAACACATTTAAATACTCAGCAGCAGCACATCAAAAAGAATAATCAAGGGCTGGGAGGATGGCCTAGTGGTAGCATGCTTGCTTACCATGTATGAAGCCCTGGGTTCAATTCCCCAAAACCACATACACAGAAAAAGCCAGAAGTGTACTGTGGCTCAAGTTGCAGAGTGCTAGCCTGAGCAAAAAGCATTTAAGACAAAAACGATGACTCAATACTCAGGTACTCAAGGTCACTGACATGAACTTGAAGATATAAATATAACTATATAGACATATAGATCTATGATGGGATATATACTCTATAGACAATGATATAAAGATATAGATTTATGACATATCAACTCTCAGCTTAGTTTTAATTTTGTTCTTAAATTTATGTGCCAGTGATTGCATATAAAGATTCCAATCTTAAATACTTGTTACACGTGATATTGGAAATATAATGTAAAAAAAAAAATCAGTGTTAATAAAATCTTTTAATTAAAAAAACAAAATGTGCAAGGACAGTGCCCATGCACTGAATTCAAGCCCCAGGACTGGCCAAAAAAAAAAAAAAAAGAGGGCCGGGAGTTTGGGTAGTGGCAGAGTGCTTGCTAGCATGCACAAAGACCCAGGTTCAATTCCTCAGTACCACATAAATAGACATAGCTGGAAGTGGTGCCGTGGCTCAAGTGGTAGAGCTCTAGGACTAACTAGCCAAAAAAAAAAAAGAATAATCAAGCCAGGCACCCAGTGGCTCACGCCTGAAATCCTAGCTACTTAGAATGCTGAGATCTGAGGAACACAGTTCAAAGCCAGCCAGGGCAGGAAACCATGAAACTCCTACCTCCAATTAACTACCAAAAAGCTGGAAGTCAAGCTGTGGCTCCAGTAGTGGAGCACTAACCTTAAGCATAAAAGCTCAGGAACAATGTTAGGAAAAGTTCAATCCCCAGGCATATTCACACACTGTCAGTAGGATTCTCAACACACTGTACAATTCTCAACTGCCCCACTGCCCAATTGCCACAATATCTCTAGCACTTAATAGAATGACGTACACAGAGAAGGTGGTCAGTGCTGTTGAAAGAACTGATGAGTTGACAGCAGGAAGGATCCATCCATAGTGTTCTATTTTCCAGAAATAGTTCCATAAACATAGTCTATCACAATCAACACCTAGGAGTGATACTAACAGACCCGTGATAATCTCTTGCCTGGACTCTTAAATCTGCTTCTGGATATTTTTTTTTGTGGGTCATGGGGCTTGAACTTGGCCTGGACGCTATCCCTGAGCAATTCAGCCCAAGGCCACCCCCTACCCCTGGGCCTGGGCGCTGTCCCTGACCTCTTTTGAGCTAAATCCCATTTCTCATTTTCTAGGGGTAATTGGAAATAAGAGTCTCAGGTCCTTTTGGTGCCCAGGCTGGCTTTGAACCTTGATCCTCAGATCTCAGCCTCCTGAGTAGCTAGGATTACAGGCGTGAGCCACCACACCCAGCTACTTCTGGATATTTTAACTAATCCTTTGTCTATGGATTTGTAGCAATTACTAAATACAGAATGCTAAATAGAAAATTTCCAGTCTTATACCAATATAAATACAAATCTAGAATACACTAAAGCCTAAAAAAAAATGGGACATTTTTAGCCTCTCCAAATGATCGATGAAGTCATTATTACTTACGGAATGCTTTGTCTATTCTCCATCCATTTGTTTTCTCTTCACGTTTAAATTTATTCTGTTAACAAAAAAAAAGTTAAGAAGTGTAGCAATTTTCCTCAAATTATTGAAGAATATCTGGAGGTTCATACTTATAATTATAGATACTAAGGAGGCTGAGATCTGAGGAGTGAGATTCAAAGGCAGCTAGAGCAGAAAAGTCCATAAGATTATTTTTTTTTTCTTTTTTTTTTGCCAGTCCTGGGCTTGGGATCAGAGCCTGAGCACTGTCCTTGGACTTTCTCAAGGCTTAGCACTCTACCACTTGAGCCTCAGCACCACTTCCAGCTTTTTTCTATGTATGTGGTATTGAGGAATCAAACTCGGGTCTTCGTGCATGCTAGGCAAGCACTCAACCATTAGGCCAAACTCCCAGCCCAGTCCAAAAGATTATTATCATCAATTAACCACCAAAAAGCTGGAGGTGGAGCTATGGCTCAAGTGACAGAACACTAGTCTTAGGCACAAAAGTTCAGAAACCACATCCAGGCCTTGAATTAAAGCCCCAGGACTAAAAATATAGGTACAAATATCTGTAGTTACAAAAATCTGATTTATTTTGATAATATTCACAAAATAATGTAATATTAATAGATATTTCTCCCATATTTCTAGTAAAATTAATGTTTGATGAGCCAGGAGTGTGGCTTAGTAGAGTGTTTGTCTAGCATGCACAAAGCCTTGTGTTCAATTCCTCAGTGGCAGAGCACTAGCCTTGAGAAAGCCTAAGGACAGTGCCCAGGCCCTGAGTTCAAGCCCCAGGACTAGCAAGGAAGGAAGGAAGGAAGGAAGGAAGGAAGGAAGGAAGGAAGGAAGGAAGGAAGGAAGGAAGGAAGGAAGGAAGGAAGGAAAGGAGGGAGGGAGGGAGGGAGGGAGGGAGGGAGGGAGGGAAGAAAGCAAGAAAGCAAGAAAGAAAGAAAGAGAGAAAGAAAGAGAGAGAAGGCAGGCAGGCAAGAAAGCAAGCAAGCTAGTGGGGGTGGTGGGGAGGGAAATGGGGACCAAGACATAGAAAGGGTATCAATGTATGTGAATTAATGCACCTTCTATCTGGCGAACATAATGTAACCCTTCTATTAATTACAATAAAAAATATATGAAAAAAAAGAAAGCAAGCTAACTTGAGGGATTATAGAGATGATGGTTGTATTTGACTGATGCACAAATGAACAAATGACACTTAACCACACTAAACTGTATAATTTTTTTTAACGTTTTGAAAAAGAAACTGCTACAACTAAAAGAAAAGAAAAGCTGATGTGGTACCATATGGATATTATTTATAAAGATCTAACAGGAGGGATGAAAATCCCTGAGTTATTTTGCTCAAGGCTGATACTCTATCACTTCAGCCACAGCTCTTCTATGACATTTTAGTGGTCCACTGAAGTTAAGAGTTTCAGGGACTTTCCTGACCAAACTGTCTTCAAACCACGACGCTCAGATTGTCATCCTCCTGTGTAACCATGACTGCATCCAGCTATTTGTTATTTTTCACTAATATAATTGAACATTATGGGGTGGGAAATGACGAGCACAGATCTTGTCATGAATCTGGAATACAGTACAGCAATATAACAAGAGAAAGTTTGCCAGCAAAGAAACTTTGATATATCCTCTCAGATACATCTTAACTATAACTGGCTTCACTTCTGTTGTTCAGAGGAAATGATCACTCCCAAAGTTAAGATGGAAATAGAAAATCAAGGTACTTTAGTTATATGGAACTCAGTATTCTTGTTATATATCCTTCTAGAAAATTCAGAAATATTTCTTTGTTCAAAAATTATTCTTCTCCTTGGTGCTACTGGTTCATACCTGTAATCCTAACTACTCAGGAGGCTGAAATCTTTGATGGTTCAAAGCAAGCCGCCCAGGCAGGAAAGTCCCAAGAGATTCTTATCTCCAATTAACCAACAGAAAACCAGACATGGTGCTGTGGCTCAACATGGTAGAGTGCTAGTCTTGAGTGGAAGACCTCAGATACAGCACCAAAGCACTGAATTCCAGCCCCATGAGCAATCAAAAAGAAAATTATTATTCAAAATATTCTGGCACGGGGGTGGGGGGGAGGGTAATGGGTACCAAGACATGTGAAAGGGTATCAATGTATGTGAATTAATGCACCTTCTATCTGGCAAATATCATGTAATCCTTTTATTAATTACAATAAAAAAATTAAAAATAAAAATAAAAATAAATATTCTGGCACATGTATCTTCTCAGCACTTAAGTTCAGTGTCTTTATCAAACATATTTGAGACATAAGACTAACAGAGATGTATCTATATTCAGATTGAGAAACCTTACTTGTTTTTGAAGTATTAAAGGAGAAATAGTGAAGGGGGAAACAACTGGCACTGGGCCCTGTGTCTCACATCTGTAATCCTGGCTACTCAGGAAACAGATCTGAGGATTGTAGTTCAAAGCCTGAATGGGCAGAAAAGTCCCCATGAGATTTCTATCTTATCTCCAATAAACTACTCAGAAAAAGCCAGAAGAGGAGCTGTAGCGCAAGTGGTAGAGTACTAACCTTGAGCAAAAAAAAGGCTTAGGGACAGTGCCCATGCCAGAGTTCAAGCCCCAGGACTGGCAAAAACAAAGCAAAACAACAAAAGAACAAACCTGCCATTTAAACCAAAGGCGTATATTTATGTATATATATTTATCTTTTTATATAAAATATATTTTATGTTACATATAAAGTAATATATATGTGTACATGTGTACACACACACACACACACACACATACATGCATACACACATACCTGCACACAAACATACATACACACACTTAAAACTTTGCAAATTGTTTCCAGCCAACAAGCATGTTAAGTTTATGTTACCTTAATTTCTATTCTTGCTCTGTGAGGGAAAAGTTGTCCAATCATAGAAAAGTCCGTTCCTACCATGCTGATGGCTAAAAAAAACATATCTGTTTCTGTAAAAATAAAAGATTTAAAATAACTGAAAAATGATCTTTGTAAAGAACAAAGAAAATTAAGAGAAATACTATGTATGAGTCTAAGCCGGCACAGTGGCTTATGCCTGTAAGCTCAGGAGGCTGAGATCTGAGAATCATGCTTCAAAGCCAACCCAGGCAATTACAATTAATTACAATTACAAAGCTGTGAGACTCTTATCTCCAATTAATCAATAAAAAATGGAAAGTGGGGCTATGGCTCAAGGGTAGGGCGGTAGCGGTAGCCTTGAGCTGAAGAGCTCCCAGAGAGCACCCCGGACCAGGGTAGGGCCGTTGAGCTGAAGAACTCAGGGACAGCACCCGAGCCAGAGTTCAAGCCCCATGATGCCCCCAAATACTATATATGAGTTTTTAAAAATTCACAATATTTCATTTTATGGGGTAGAACCTGAGGGGATATACAAAAGCATTTTTTTAGAGAGGGAGGGGTCACCATAGGGCTTGAATTCAGGATCTAGGTCCTGTCCCTGAGCTCTTTTTGGTCAAGGATAGGGCTCTACCACTTTGAACCACACAGTCACTTCCAGTTTTCTGGTGGCTAATGGGAGTTAAGAGTCTCATGGACTTTTGTGCATGGGTTGGCTTTGAACTACAAGCCTCAGATCTCAGCCTCCTGAATAGCTAGAATTAGAGGTGTGAGTCACAAAAGCATGTTAAACAACCCAAAAAAATGGCATACGCAATTTTTTATGTTCATACAAAGCAGCTAATTTTTTTTTTTAAGTTTCTGTTATCTGCTCTCACTTTAAATGCCTTTAAAAGATTGCCATCTATGGGACCAGGAGTTTGGCCTAGTACTTAATTCCTCAGTACCACAAACATAGAAAAAGCTGAAGTGGTACTGTGGCTCAAGTGGTAGAGCTCTAGCCTTGAGAAAGCCCAAGGACAGTGCTCAAGCCCCAGGACTGGCCAAAAAAAAAAAAAAAAAGATTACCATCTATGGCCAGCACTGAATTACGTACCCAAGTAAGATGAGCTAAACTACATAAGGAGAAAGTAGCTAAGGATGGGACTGACAGTGCATGCCTAAAATCCCAGTACTCAGGAGGCAGAGGAGGATTCTGAGTTTAAAGCCATCTAAACTGCATAGAGAGAGCCTGTCAAAAAGACAAAAAGAAACCTGGGTGCTGGTAGCTCATGCCTATAATCCTAGCTACTCAGGAAGCTGAGATCAGAGGATCCTGGCTTGAAGCTTGCCCAGGTAAGAAAGACCTGGAGTCTCTTATCTCCTCAAATTAACCACCAGAAAACTAGAATTAGTATTGTGGATCAAAGTGGTTAAGATCAGAGCTTTGCGTGAAAGAGCTTCAGGAACAGTGCCTATACCCTCAGTTCAAGCGCCATGACTGACAAAAGAAAAGAAAAAGAAAAAGATCAGGGGACACACACCTGTAATGCTAGCTACTCAGAACACTGAGATCTGAGGATCATAGCTTGAAGTCAGCCTGGGCAAAAAACCCTTATCCCCACTAAACTACAAAAAACAAGGGGGAGGGGCCGGGAGTTTGGCCTAGTGGTTAAAGTGCTTGCCTAGCATTCATGAAGACCCGGGTTCAATTCCTCGGTACCACATACATAGAAAAAAGCCGGAAATGGTGCTGAGGCTCAAGTGGTAGAGCACTAGCCTTGAGAAAGTCCAAGGACAGTGCTCAGGCCTGAGCTCAAGCCCAGGACTGGCAAAAAAAAAAAAAAAAAAAAAAAAAGCCAGAAGTAGAGCTGTGGCTCAAGTGCTAGTCTTTAGCACAAAAGCTCAGGGACCGTGCCCAGATCCAGAATTCAAGCCCCAGGACAGGCCAAAAAAAGGGAGGAGAAAGACAGCAGGGAAGGGAGGAAGAGAGAGAGAGAGAGGAGAAAGGAAGGAGAGACAGGGAAGGAGTTTGAGTGTAAAATGAAGTAGGAGCCGGGTGCTGTGGCTCACGCCAGTAATCCCAGCTACCCAGGAGGCTGAGATCTGAGGATGGAGGTTCTAAACCAGCTTGGGTACTAAGGGCACTAAAGTCCATGAGACTTGTATCTCCAATTAATCACTAGAAAAGGGGAATTGGGGCTTGGCTCAAGGGTAGGGCGGTAGACTTGAGCTTAAGAACTCAGGGACAGTGCCCAGACCTAGAGTTCAAGCCCCATGACCCACCAAAAAAAAAAAGGTAAGAGTCTAATGGAGTTTCCTAACTAGGCTGACTTCAAACTTTGATGCTCAGATCTTAGCATCCTTAATAGCTAGGTTTACAAAAGTAAGCCACTGGTGCCCAGTTCCAATCTCAATTCTCATAAATCAGCCTTCTGAGGAGCTAGGCTATAAGGTGTAAATAACCAGCATCTGGCTTCTACTGCTTGTAGCTAATGCCCTAGAGCCATAGCACCACTTCCAGTTTTCTGGTGGTTAATTGGAGATAAGAGTCTCTTTGACTTCAGTGGCTGGGCTGGCTTTGAACAATGATCCTCAGATTTCAGCCTCCCAAGCAGCTAGGATTATAGGCATGAGTCATGGCACCCAACCCGAATTTCTATTTTAGTTGCTAGGATTACAGACAAGTGTTACTACAACGCTAGGTTAAGTAGTATAATTTGTACCTACACAGACTTTATTATACAATACTATCTGAAAAAGAACATGACTTTAGAAATGTTAATTTTCCATTTAATGCTTTTTGTGTGTTAGGGGTGGGTCATGGGGCTTGAACTCTGGTCCTGGGCACTGTCCTTGAGCTCTTCAGCTCAAGCCCTACCCCCTGAGCCACAGCCCTACTTGCACTTTTCTAGTGATTAATTGGAGATAAGACTCTCAGAATCTTTGGCTTTGAACTGTGATCCTCAGATCTCAGCCTCCAGAGTAGTTAGGATTACAGGCACGAACCACTGCACCAGGCTTTAATGCTATTTCTTTATAGAAGGATTTGACAGAAGACGATTCTAGCCAAACTAACCAAAAATCTAATTCTAAATAAGATCTTTAAGGACACAGAGATATAGCTGCACAGGTATAGATAGAAAGTGCCAATAATATTAGCTAGAGAGAAAACAACTTGTTAATATACATATTACTTAAGAAATCTAATTAATAATTTTAATGGAAATTAAATTACCTTTATTTGACCACGGTTTAGAATAACAGTTTTTTCTAAAGCTGGAATAGGTAGTTGTAGAGCCTCGCTCAAATATAGGGTCATTTTCCTCAACAACACAGGGGCCTTTTGTCCTTAAAACCTCTACAGTTAAACTGGAAAAAAAAAAGTTTTCAAATAGATTCACATTAAAAATATCTGAAAAAATAAACAGTAAATTAGATTTAAATACTTAGATGTTAAATTTACAAGAGAAGTTACATAAAAAGTACACAAATATACCTTTGAAAAAATAGGTATATTTAAATATGTATGTTCAAAATATCTACTAATTTCCACATAAATGTCATGCCCAAAATATAGAAGTAAGTGTAAACCTAGCAAGAATGCTTGCTTAACATACATGAGGCCCTGATTCAATTCTTCTGGACCACATTAAGTAAAAAATAACAAAATAAAATTTAAAAAGAAATGTAAACCCATTCTTAAAAAAATCCATTAGCAATGTGAAATTGTGGAAAAAGAGGAAACCTACTGCACTGCTGGAGAGAACATAAACTAGTTCAGCCGCTCTGGAAGGCAGTTTTGAGGTTTCTTAAAAAAATGAAAATAGGCCGGGAGTTTAGCCTAGTGGTAGAGTACTTGCCTAGCATGCACAAAGACTAGGGTTCGATTCCTCGGTACCACATATATAGAAAAAAAAAGCCAGAAGTGGTACTGAGGCTCTAGTGATAGAGCTTTAGCCTTGAGAAAGCCTAAGAGCCCAAGGACAGTGCCCAAGCCCTGAGTTCAAGGCCCAGGACTGGCAAAAGAAAAAAGAAAAAAAAAAAGTAATTAGACCTTCCCTATGATCCTGTCATACCACTTCTGGGCATCTACCCCGAGCATCATAACCCAGGATATGATACGGACACCTGCTCAGCCATGTACATCTCTGTACTATTCACAATAGCGAAGCAATGGAAGCAATCCAGATGCCCTACTGCAGATGAATGGATACAAAAAATGTGGTACATACATACAATAGAATTCTACACAGCCCACAGACAAGATAAAATAATGGCATTTGGGGGCCAGGAGTTTGGCCTAGTGGTTAAAGTGCTTGCCTAGCATGCACAAAGACCCGGGTTCGATTCCTTGGTACCACATACATAGAAAAAAGCCGGAAGTGGTACTGAGGCTCAAGTGGAAGAGCTCTAGCCTTGAGAAAAAGTCCAAGGACAGTGCTCAGGCCCTGAGCTCAAGCCCAGGACTGGAAAAAAAAAAAAATAATAATAATAATAATAATAATGGCATTTGCTGGGAAGTGAATGAAACTAGAGTGAATCATGTTGAGTGAGATAAGTCAAGACCAAAGGAACAAAAGACGCATGGTATCCTTAATATGTAGATATTAGATCCAAACAGTACAAGAGCAATGACTCAATATTTGGGTACCCAAGGTTATGGACATGGTCTTGGAGATATAAACATAACTACACAGACATAAAAATCTATGATGGGCTATATACTCTATAGATATAATGTTTTATTACATAGTTTAATATGTATATATGACATACACACCTTCAGCTTAATTTTAATTATGTTCTAAAATCTATGTGCCAGTGGTTGTATATAGATCACTTTTTTGAATAATTGTTTAACATGACATTTGAAATATGATGTAAAAATCAATGTTAATAAAAATTTTTTTAAATCCATGAGCAAGCTGGGGATGGCAGCTCCTGCCTGTAATCCTAGCTACTCAGGAGGCTGAGATCTAATGATCTGACTCAAAACCAGCCTGGGCACTAAAGTCCCTGAGACTCTTATCTCCAATTAACCAGTAGAAAAACAGAACTGTCTCTCTGGCTCCAGGGGTAGGATGGTAGCCTTGAACTAAAAAAAACTCAGGAACAACACCCAGACCCAGGGTAGAATGGTAACCTTCAGCTGAAGAGCTCAGGGAAAGTGCTCAGGCCCAGAGTTCAAGCCCACGAACCCCTCCCACATACACAGAAAAATCCATTAACAATGTGAAATTTATAAAACATTCTCTCATTATATAAAAAATATGTGTTTTATGCCGGGTGTCAATGGCTCAAACCTGCAATCCTAGCTATAAAGAAGACTGAAATACAAGGAACACAGTTTGAAGCCAGCGAGTAAAGAAGGTCAATGAGACTTTTATCTCCAATTGATCACCACAACACTAGAAATGGAGCTGTGGCTTAGGTGGTACAGCAACAGCCTTAACCAAAAAAATCTCAGGGAAAGGAACTATGCCCTGGGTTCAAGTCCTAGGACCAGCCCCCAAAATAAATAAAAGTGCTTTGTTCATATGTCATCTATTAAATATAGACAGACACACTGCTATACACTATAGGAATTGTGAAAATTATTTCTTTTCTTTTTTTTTTTTTTTGGCCATTCCTGGGGCTTGAACTCAGGGCTTTGGCAGTATCCTTAAGCTTTCCCAAGGCTAGCACTCTACCACTGGAGCCACATCACCACTGCCAGCTTTTTTCTGTGTATGTGTTACCAAGGAATCAAACATAGGGCCTCATGCATGCTAGGCAAGCACTCTACCACTAGGCTACATTCTCAGCCCTTCCCCTCACTCCACCTCCCCAGTCCTGGGGCTTGAACTCAGGACTTGAGCACTGTCCTTGGGCTTTCATCAAGGCTAGCACTCTAGCACTTGAGTCACAGCACTACTCCTGGCTTTTCTATGCATATTGTACTGAGGACTTGAATCCAGGTCTTTGTGCATGCTAAAGGAAGCACTCTACCATTAGGCCAAACTCCCAGCTCCTATATGTGTATTATTTATAGCTTACATTCCTACAGACAGTTAAAATATGTTTTTACCTATTTAAGGACCAGTGAAATCATAATCACAAAAAAAGAACAGATTAAAGGCTAGTGGCCCATGCCTATAATCCTAACTAGTTAAGAAAATGAGATTTTTAACTCCTAATAATTTTGCCTCATTCTCCTCTAGATTACTCATGCATGCCACCATAACCAACAAGAGCCTGAAATTTGAGAATTGAGGCTCAAAGCCAGCCAGTCAAATCCAAGACTGTTATCTCCAATTAACCAGGAAAAAGCTAGAAATAGAAGTGTGGCTCAAATAGCAGATTACAAGCAGTAATGGATAGAACAAGCGTTTTGAAGTTGAAGCACCAATACCAGAAAAATACAAAACAACAGGGGTATTATAGTATATAGTATACAGTACGTAGTATTATATTTACATATCCTTATCATCAAAGTTTAATGCTATTTATTAATAAAACTGTCAGCCATGAGTTTGACCTAGTGGTAGAATGCTTGCCTAGCATGCATGAAGACCTGGATTTGATTCCTTGGTACCATCTACATAGAAAAGCCAGAAGTGGTGCTATAACTCAAGTGGTAGAACACTAGCCTTGAGAAAGCCAAGGGCAGTGCTCAGGCCCTGAGTCCAAGTTCCAGGACTGGTGAAATAGATCAGTCAAAGGGCTAGAGGTATAGTGCAATTAGTAGAGTACCTGCCCAGCAAACTTGAGGCTCTGAGTACAATCCCGAATGCAATCAAAAAGCAAAAATAAACTAGCAAAGATTTTTCATTTCTTGATTTCCCTATTCATCTATTTTTTTTCTTTTTTTCTTTTTTCTAGGCGTTGTCCCTGAACTCTTCAGTTCTACGGGACTGCCCTACCCCTGGAGATGCAATTGGAGATAAGAGTCCCATGGTCTTTAGTGCCAGGGATGGCTTTGAACTGTGATCCTCAGATCTCAGCCTGTGAGGAGCTAGGATTACAGACGTGAGCCACAGCACCCATTTTTTTTTTTTTTTTTTTTTTTTTTTGGCCAGTTCTGAGCTTCAACTCTGGGCTTAGGCACTGTCCTTGGACTTTCTCAAGGCTAGATCTCTACCAATTGAGCCACAGCATCACTTCTGGCTTTTTCTACATATGTGGTACCTGGGTCTTCGTGCTTGCTAGCCAGGCACTCCAACTAGGCCAAATTCCCAGCCTCTATTTATCTATTTTTTAAAATGTTCTTAAGGGGGAAGCAAGATGGCACTGAAACAATAGGGACCCAGCCTAGCTCTCTCCCACAAAATGTAGTTAATAGTAGAGGACCAGAAATAGGATCTTCCTCTTTAGACACAGAAAATTTGTTATTATGAAACCAACATCTTTTCAACTTCTCTTTCTCCAACTTATCTACCCACTGTCACATTCTATTACTTCTAACTTACCTTTCTTCATCCAAAATAATAGAGCCATCTTCAGCCACTTTTACACGAGGGACCAGCAATGGCCCATCATCTGTCTCTTCTTCCATTTCTTCATTTTCATCAACATCAGGAGTACCCCTATTTTCTTGCCTACTAAATACAAAGGCAAATTAATCCACGCAACTATAAGTATTTCCTAGGGCAGGAGAGTTCAAATACAGGCTAAACTACATAGTAAAACTAGAAGAGCAGGAGTATGAGGGGGAAGGGGGAGAAGGGATAGAGGAGACTGAGAAGGAGGAGGAAGGAAGGAAAGAAGGGAGGGAAGGAGGGAGGGAGGGAGGAAGGAAGAGGAAGAGGAGGAAGGAAGAAGAAAGAAGGAAGAAGAAAAGAACGATGAGGAGAAGGAGGAGAAAGAGGAGAAGAAGAAAGGAGGACAAGGAAGAGGAAGCAGCAGCAGCCACTGCTGCCTCCACCACCTAGCACTGATGACTCACAACTATAATCCTAGCTACTAAGATGGCTAACCATCTAAGGATCACAGTCCAAAGCCAAACCAAGCAGGAAAAGTCCATGAGACTCTTAGCCTCAATTAACAAAATATTAACAAAAAAATATTGGCAAAAAGCCAGAATGAAAATGGGGCTCAAATGAGAGAGTGACAGCTTTAAGCAAAAACACCTAAACAGAGTATTAGGCCAAGTTCAATCCCCAATACTGGCACCAAAAAAAAATAAAATAAAATAAGTCAGGCAACAGTGACTCTTAGCTACTCGTGGACAGCACCCAGGCTTTGAATTCCCAGCCTCAGCATAAAAAACAAAAAAGGAAGGTGCCTGTAACCCTAGCTACTCAGAAGCTGAGATCTGAGGATCTTGGTTCAAAGCCAGTCTGGGCACTAAAGTCCGTAAGACTCTTATCTCCAACTAACCATCAGAAAACCAGAAGTGGCATCTTATGTCAAGGAACAGGGCGGCAGCCTTGAGGTGAAGGGCTCAGGGACAACATCCAAGCCCCACAACCAACAACAAAAAAAGGACGGGAGGGAGGGAGAAAAGGAGGGACCAAAAGAAGAAAAATCCCAGTGCAAGTAGCTCTTGCCTATAATCCTAGCTACTCAAGAGGCTGGGATCTGAGGATTATTGTTTGAAGCCAGTATGAGCAGAGAAGTCCCCATGAGATTGTTATCTCCGTTACACTACTCAAAAAAGCCATAAGTGGCACTATGACTCAAGTGGTAGAGTACTAGCCTTGAGCATAGAGGCTCAGAGACAGTGCCTAGCCCCTCAGTTCAAGCCCAGATATGGGCCAAAAAAAAAAAAACAGAAGCAATCTGTAATAGGAAATACCACTGATTTTATTTTTCAAAATGAGAAGAAAATGGATGTAGTTTAATATGTATGATGGACCCAGAAGCATAGCCTATAGCCTAGTAATAAGAGTGCTCGCCTCACATGAAGCTCTTGGTTCAATTCTTCAGTTACCACATAAACAGAAAAAGACAGTAGTGGTGCTGTGGTTCAAGTGGCAGAGCACTACTCTTGAGCAAAATGTGTTGAAGGACAGTGCCCAGGCCCTGAGTTCAAGCCCCAGAACTGGCCAAAACGAAAATAATACAATGTATGTGAGGCTCTAACTTTGATTCCCAGTACTGAGAAAGAAATAGAAAAATACACATGACAGAATAAGAGGTACTTACTCTCTTGGTTGAACTGAAGTCAATGATTTTTCATTTTTCTTTTCTTGTTCCAGTGAAGAACTATTAAACACAAATTAAAAAAATCTTAGGGCTGGGAATGTGGCTTAGTGGTAGAATGCATGCCTAGCATGCAAGAAGCCCTGGATTCAATTCCTCAGTACCACACAGACAGAAAAGGCAGTTCAGTGGCTCAAGTGTTAGAGTGCCAGGCTTAGAGTGCCAGGCTGAAGGAAAAAGCCCAGGCTCCAAGTTTTTGCCCACGGACAGGCAAAAAAAAAAAAATTATAAAGTTTAGTAATTTTTTTTTCCAGTCATGGGGCTTGAACTCGGGGCCTGAGCCCTGTCCCTAAGCAATTCATCTCTTGAGCCACAGCCCCATTTCCAGTATTCTGGTGGTTAATTGGTGAAAGTCTCGAAAACTTTCATGCCCATGCTGGCTTTCAACTGTGATCCTCAGATCTCAGCCTCCTGCGTAGCTATGATTACAGGCATGAGCCTCTGGAACCAGGCAATAAATTATTAATTTACATTTTATCAATTCTTCCTGCTGGCCAGAGGGAAATTGTCTTAACTTTCTTGTTTGTTTTTTAATATGGTATGCTACAACACTTCAATTTTGCAGTTATAACCAGAGAAATTAGCTCAGTTTGTTTACCATGCACAGCTTAGGATTTTATCCCCCAGCACCAAAATAGCTGGGCACTAGTGGTTGGTTCACATCTATAATACCAGCTACTCAGGAAGCTAAGAACTGAGGATCAGTTCAAAACCAGCAAAACCAGAGCTAACAGGAAAACCCAAGAGACTCTTATTTCCAGTTAGCCAGCAAAAAGACAAAGTAGGGGCCGGGAGTTTGGCCTACTGATAGAGTGCTTGCCTAGCATGCACGAAGACCCGGGTTCGATTCCTCAGTACCCTACATACATAGCAAAAAGCTGGAAGTGGTGCTGAGGCTCAAGTGGTAGAGTGCCAGCCATGAGAAAGTCCAAGGACAGTGCTCAAGCCCTGAGTCCAAGCCCAGGACTGGCAAAAAAAAAAAAAAAAGCCAAAGTAGAGGTATGGCTCAAGTAGCCTTGAGGAAAAGATTATGCCCAGGCCCTGAGTTTTTTTACCCAGGATGGTAAAAAAAAAAAAAGTAACAAATCCTGCTAAGAACCACGATGGAAAGCAGTGTGGCGGTTCCTCAAAAGACTAAACATAGATCTCCCCTATGACACAGCAATTCCACTACTTAGCCTTTACCCAATCATCCAGAAACAAGGACATACTAAAGCCACTAACACAATGATGTTCACTGCAGCACTATTTACCATAGCAAAGATATGGAACCAACCCAGATGCCCCTCAGTAGATGATTGGATCACGAAGATAGGGTATTTATATACAATGGAATTCTATGCTGCCATTAGAATGACACCGCCCCAGTTGTAAGGAAATGGGAAATATTTGGAAAAAATCATATTAAGTGAAGTAAGCCAGACCCAAAGGAACATAGGCTCAATGGTTTCCCTCATTTGTAATAATGAGCACAACCAGGGCTCTCCTAGCAGAGGATTACAGTAGCTCAAAACCTAGATACATAAGACCATATAGAATGAGGCTAAATTAATGGACCTCCAGGACATGGGAACAAGAGCTTAATTATAAGTGACTGTTGTTCTTAATGTACTATGTTTTTTTCTCTTCTCTTTTGTTGCCCTTTGGTTAATCTCACATTGTTACAGTATCTTTGTTACCTGCTATATTGTATATATGTGTGTGTATATATATTTATTTGTTTGTTTGAAATAGAAAAGGGAAGGGGGAAAATGAGGGGAGGAGATGGGGGGAGGGAAAAGGGGACAAAAACATGGGAAGGGGTATCAATATGTGAGAAGTAATACACCTTCTATCTGGTGAATATAACTGCAACCCCTCTATATATTAAAAAAAAAAGAATCCTGGTATGTATCTACGATCTAACTGTATATTCATTGTTACATGTCCCATATGCATGTAACATAGTTTAAGTTTACCCTCTGCACTATATTTAATTACAATGTAGGACATAAAAACTAGACCATCTGGGTGGCAGTAGAGTGTTCCCCTAGCACAAAGCCCTGGGTTCAATTCCTCGGTATCACATACACAGAAAAAGCCGAAAAATGATGCTGTAGCTCAAGTGGTAGAGCGCTAGCCATAAGAAAAAGCCGGGCTGGAAATTTGGCCTAGTGGTTAAAGTGCTTGCCTAGCATGCATGAAGACCCGGGTTCAATTCCTCGGTACCACATACATAGAAAAAAGCCAGAAGTGGTGCTGAGGCTCAAGTAGTAGAGCTCTAGCCTTTAGAAAGTCCAAGGACAGTGCTCAGACCCTGAGCTCAAGCCCAGGACTGGCAAAAAAAAAAAAAAAAAAGAAGAAGAAGAAAAAGCCAGGCCCTGAGTTCAAGACCATTTCTGCCTCTTCATAATATACAGGGACCTGAAGCATGGTCTACTGGTAGAGTGCATGCATGAAGCCCTGGGTTTGATTCCTTAGCACCACATACACAGAAAAGGCCAGTAGTGGTGCTGTTGCTCAAATGGTAGAGCACTAGCCTGAGAAAAATCAAGGACAGTACGAAGGCCCTGAGTGCAAGGCCCAGGCAAAAAAAAAAAAAATATATATATATATATATATATATATATATATATATATACGTGTGTGTGTATATGTATATATATATAATATATATTTGCATATATATTATATAGAGAGACAGCATAATACTATAAATCATACCAAAATGCTTTAGAAAATAAGGAACTTTAAGAACAAATTTTACTTACGCCATAGGATTTTTATCTGGAAGATAATATATGAAGTCTCTCATTGTCATTTTTGAACGATCTGCCATTTTCTGGCTTTCAGTTATACCATATTTGTTTTTCCATTGTTTCTACATAAGCAAACATAGACACATTTTTATAAACCGAAAAAAAAATCAAATGCATTACGTTCACTATTACTCCCAAAGAATGTATATAATAGTCATTAAAACTGTAGCAAAGCTAGGCACTGATGGCTCATCCCTATAATCCCGGCTATGAAGGAGGCACAACCGACTATGAGGCTCTTATCTCAAATTATCGACCAGAAAACTGGAAGTGATGCTGTGTCTCAACTAGTAGGGTGCTAGCCTTAAGCTGAAGAGCTCAGAAACAGTGCCCAAGCCGAGAGTTCAAGTGCCACAAGTGGGAAAAAAAAAATTACTATATCAGATGGAAAAAACAGTTGATGAGGTCCACTGTTTTTTTTTTAATCATTGTACTAACAGGAGGAATTTTTATAACATAAGAGGATTATTTGCCTTTGTTTCTCTAATAATACAGATGCCTATTTCCTTTTCCAAAATATGACATACTAACCTAAAAAACAGAAATCTAACAGGCAACATCAAAATTCTGATTTTCCTCACCTTCTCTTTTCTCAATTCTTCCTTTAACATCTCCCTGAGTTTCTGGGCTTTATATATTCGATATCTGTCTGAACATGGCTGTTTCTCTCTTGTTGGAATGGGGTTTGGCTGTGAAGTATCTTGATTAACTGTAGATAAGGGATGAGATTGTGAAGGAACACTGACACTAGGTTTCACTAGACTATTAGTACTTGATACTCGTTTTCTTCTCTGTGAAACAGTAGTAGACACGTTAGTGGATTCTTCAACCTTTCGTTCATCACCAGTCTTTTCATCCCTGTTGAAAGTAAAAGGGAAAAAAGGCACTGTGACTCTTCTTTTAAACGTGTTAATTTTAGAATCTAGCTTGGCAAAATATTCAAAACAGTAAAGCTGAGCACAAGTGGCTCATACCCATAATCTTTTTTTTTTTTTTTTGCCAGGTCTGGGGCTTGAACTCAGGGCCTGGAAACTGTCCTTGGATGCATTTTGCTCAAGGCTAGAATTCTGCCACTTGAACCACAGCACCACTTCCAGCTTTTTCTGTGCCCATAATACTAGAAACTGAACTCAAGGCTTCATGCATGTTAGGCAAGCACTCTGTCACTAGGATACACTCCCAACCCATCATACCTCTAACCCTAGCTACTTAGGAGATTGAGATCTGAGGTTCACAATTTGAAGGTAGCCCAGGTAAGAAAGTCCTGGAGACTCTTATCTCCCATTAACCACCAGAAAATAGAAAGTGGCACTGTGGCTCAAAGTAATAGAGTGCTAGTCTTGAGCAAAAATAGCTCAAGGGCAGCACAGGACCCAGAGTTCAAGCCCTACAACTAATAAGTTAAAAATTAACAGTTAGGGGCTGGGAGTTTGGCCTAGTGGTAGAGTGCTTGCCTAGCATGCATGAAGACCCGGGTTCGATTCCTCGGTACCACATACCTAGCAAAAAGCCAGAAGTGGTGCTGAGGCTCAAGTGGTAGAGTGCTAGCCTTGAGAAAGTCCAAGGACAGTGCTCAAGCCCTGAGCCCAAGCCCAGGACTGGCAAAAAAAAAAAAAAAAATTAACAGTTGGGGAGGAGTTTAGCCTAGTGGTAGAGTACTTGCCTAACATGCATGAAGACCGGGGTTCAATTCCTCAATACCATATACATAGAAAAAAAGCTGGAAGTGGTGCTGAGGCTCAAGTAGCCCTACTCCTGGGCTTGGGTGTTGTCCCTGGGCTCTTCAGCTCAAGGTTACAACCCTACCCCTTGAGACACAGCTCCACTTCTGGTTTTGTGGTGGTTAATTGAGGATAAGAGTCTCAGAGACTTTCTTACTTTCTTGCCTGGGTTGGTTTTGAACCCTGGTCCTCAGATCTCAGCCTTCTGAGTAGCTAGGATTACAAGCCTGAGCCACAGTGCCTGGCCCCATAGATTCTTATCTCCAATTAACCACAAGAAAACCAGAAGTGGCCCTGTAGGTCAAAGTAGTAAAACATATCCTTGAGGGAAAGAGCTCAGGAACAGTGTCCAGGCCCCAAGTTCAAACCCCACCACCAAACAAAAAGAAAAAGAAAAAAAAATTCCTTAGCTGACTTATAAAGTGGTAGCCCTACTGTTCAATCAATAGCTTAATAATAACTTTTTTTTTTTTTTGGTCGATGGTGTAGCTTGAATTCAGGGCCTGGGCGCTAACCCTGAGCCTATGTTGAAAGCTAGCACTCTACCAATTTAGCGACAGAGCCACTCAGGTTTTTAAGTGGTTAACTGGAGTTAAGAATCTCATGGGAACTTGCCTGCCTAGACTGGCTTTGAACCACAATCCTCAGATGTCAGCCTCCTGAGTAGCTAGGATTACGGATGTGAGCCACTGACACCTGGCTAAAAAATTTATTAACAGTAATCAATTGAGCACCTTCATTTTGACCCAAAATTCTGAAATGGGTTCATGTAAAACTCAGAAATTACTGAGCACGGCTGAAATAATAAAGCAACAATATTCCCAGCACCATTTCAGGCCAAAGGGGAAATTACACCCCCCTCCTCAAAAACTTTTTTTTTCAGTGGCTGAGTGTGCCCTAGGGGTGGAATGCCTGTCTAGCATTCGCAAAGCCCTGGGTTTGATCCCCTGGTACCACAAACACACACACACAAAAAAAGCCGGAAATGATACTGTGGTTCAAGTGGTAGAGTGCAAGCATTGAAAAAGTTCAAGGACAGTACCCTGGTCCTAAGTTTAAGACTAAGAAGAAAGAAAGGCGGGGGGGGGGGGGGGGAGGAGAAGAGGAGCATACTTCAAACCAATCCAAGCAGCCTGACTCTCTCCTTCGCACTGACAAAAGTGAGCAGCATCAAAGCAAGGCTAAGAATGAAGCTCCGCGGCAAAAGCGCGCTTGCTTAGCACTTACGGAGGGGTTTGATTTCCCAGCACCGGAAGGCAAAGGATGACGAGGGGAACCAGTAAAAGTACCCAAAGTAAATTAAATTTTCATATGATAACTTAGCTATTCTTGTCTTCAAGATTTTTTTTTCCGCCACTTCTGAGCTTTGAATTCAGGTCCTTGAACACTTTTTAATGCTCAACGCTAGTTCTCTACACATTACCCGTCCGAGAAGAGATAAACTGCAGTTGGGAGTGGTTTCATCAGACTGACAGGAAAGGCTGACGCTACAAGCGAGGAATGACTCCCACAATTAAAGTTCATGTGTTCAGCTTCAAACTCCCCACATAAGCGCTTACCTGCTCTCTGGAGCCTTTTCCTGGGGCTCCGATCCCCCGGAATCCACCGCCGGCACATGTGTGGACTCCGCAGTCTTTGGAGCGGACTCGACTGCAGGCTCCGGTGGCTTGAGAGACTCCCGTCCACGCTGGGGTTGGGGTGCAGTGGTGCCCCTGGCGCCTACACCAGGCCTGACATTCGGCTTCACGCTTAGGCGTGCCCTGCGGAACATGGCGGAGCCAGGGGGCCCCGGGACGCGGCTTCCACCGCCGCGCCCAGCGCAGAGCCCCAAGCACGGCCGGAAACCGCGTTAGGACCTCCGCCCTCCCCACAAAGCCAGACCAAAGCCAGCGGCCGCTACCGCAGTTTTGCGCCCCTACCGCCGCCTCCTTTCTCCCGCCGCCGCCTCTTCTTCATGACCCTGCCACACGAATGCCTAAATTTCTCCCTCCTCCCGGATCCCGGCCCCGTAGAGGGCGCAGGCACCGTCGCGTAATCATTCGGCGCCCAGCGATGACGTCTGACCACGGCGCCGGGAGCCATGGTAACTGCGAGCGCCTCGGTTAGGTTACCTGCACGCCGGAAGTGGAGGCGCAGAGGCGTGCGCTCTGCCGTCCCCTGTGCCTTTCAGCCGTGGCTGAGAGGAAAGGAAGCAGTAGCCCGGTCATTAGCTTTAACTTACTTAATTTTTTTTTCCTTCTCGATATTTGAAGACTCCAACTCAGCGTCTCCCGCATGCAGACTACATTCTAACCACTGAGCTGCGCACACACTATGAACTCACACCCGAGACAAGCCGTTAAAATCGCTGCTACATTTTTGGTGTTTGCTAGGTTGGAGCTCAGGATCTACGCCTAGTCCCGCAGTTTTGTTTTGTGGGGGTTACTGTTGTTTGTTTTTTGACTTTTGTGTTGGTCCTGGAAGTGGAGCCTTTGCTCAAGGGATAGGGCTGTGGCCTTGAGCTGAAGAGCTCAGGGACAGTGCCCAGGCCGAGTTCAAGCCCCATAACCCACAAAAAGAGAAAATAAAAATGTGTTGGTCCTAGGCTTGAACGCCAAACCTGGACGCTCACCCTGAACTTTTACCCTCAAAGCTAGAACCCTACCACTTGATTCACAGCTCCACTTCCGGATTTCTGATGGTTAATTGGAGGTGACAATCTCGTAGACTTTCCTGCCAACAGTGGCTTAGAACCAGAAACCTTAGAGCTCAGCCTCCTATGTAGCTGGAATTGCAGGCATAAGTTATCATGCCAGGCCTAATCCCTTAGATTTTTGCTTAAAGCTAGTGCTCTACTCTTGGAACCACAGCTCCATTTCTGACTTTTTGTTGCTTAATCAAAGATGAGAGTTTCACAGACTTTCCTGCCCAGACTGGCTCCAAACTGTGATCCTCAGATGTCAGCCTCCTAATAACTAGGATTAAAAGCAAGAGCTACCTGCCCTTGGCTTAACTGCGTGTAAAAACCCTTAAAAAATGACTTGGAATATGGTTTAGTGATAGAGTGGGAGCCTTGAGCAAAAGAAGCACAGGGACAGCACCTATGACCTGAGTTCAAATCGTGAGACTTGCACTGGTGCACACACACACACACACACACACACACACTGCCAAATTAATAACAAATCATGAAAAGAATAAAATCCTGAACTGAATGGAAAGGTGGATCATCTGGAAGGAAAAAGTCCTCTCAAAAGTAGGAAAGCAAGGGTGAAAGAGAGAAGAGAGAGCCAGGCACAGTGGCTCACACCTGTAATCCTAGCTACTGGAGATAGAGATCTGAGGATCACTGTTCTAAGACAGCTCTGGCACTAAATAATGTGAGACTCTCAATCTCTAGAAAATGGGAAGTAGGGCTGAGGTTCAAGGGATAAGGGGTGGGGGGGTAACCTTGAGCTAAAGAGCTCAGGGACAATGCCCATGCCCAAAGGTGGTAGCTACGAGGTGAATAGCTCAGGGACAGCGCCCAGACCAAGTTCAAGCCCCATGACCCACTGGGACAGAGAGAGAGAAAGAGAGAGAGAGAGAGAGAGAGAGAGAGAGAGAGAGAGAGAGAGAGAGAGAGAGAGAGAGAGAGTGAGAGCGCAAAAGAAACTAAGTCTGTGCTCCTTTCAGTAATCTAGAAAGAGAAATTAACGTGTGTTTGTGTGTGTGTGTGTGTGAGTGTGTGTGTGTGTGTGTGTGTATTTAAAGCTCAAGAGCTCAGTGCCTAGGACATGAAAAATCTCTGAGTCTAATGAGAAAAAGAAGGCCATGGAAGGAAGGGAAAAAAGGAAGGACATGATTGAAAAAAAAAACACAGTACTGAAGATGTCTCAGGAATCCTGAAGCAACTGCCAGGAGGATGTAACTAGGAGAGTATGAATAGGGTTTTTTTGGGGGGTGGGCAGGGGGCAGTATTGGGGCTGAGATCTGAGAATCATGGTTCAAAGCCAACCCAGGCCAGCAAGTTTGTGAGACTCTTATCTCCAATTAACCAGCAAAATGCTAGTGGAGCTGTAATTAAAGTGATAGGAACTTATCTTTGTGAAAAACTTAAGGGATAGCACCCAGGCCCTGAAGTACTAGTACCAGTACTAGTACTAGTGCCGCTAAATTAAAAAAAAAAAAAAAACAGGTTCACTAAGCAGAAACAGACATTTGGAGTGTAAATAGTATTGAGGAAGGAGGAGGGGCACAGGAATAGGAAAGCAAGGTAAGAGTAACTATAATAGCTTAATACATTAAGAGCTACCATGTGTGGGCTGGAAGCCTTTTTTGCCATTCCCAGAGCTTGAACTCAGGGCCTGAGCTCAGTCCTTGGGCTTTCTCAAGGCTAGAGCTCTACTACGTGATCCTACCACTTCCAACTTTTTCTGTGTATGTGGTACCGAGGAATGAAACCTGGATCTTTGTGCATGCTAGGCAAGCACTCTTACCACTAGGCCAAACTCCCAGCCTGGGCAGGAAGCTATTTTATGTGTGTGCCAGTACTGAGACTTGAAGTTGGGTCTCAGGCCTGGCTTTTCTCTGCTCAATGCTGGTGCTCTACCTCTTGAACCACACCCCGTTTCCAGCTTTCTGCTGGTTAATTGGATTATTCTTCTGGGGCTGGCTTCAAACTTGAGCCCTAAATAGCTAGGATTATAGATGTGAGCCACTGGCCCCCAAATAAGGCAAGAAGCTTATTTGTGTGTGGGGGGGATTGATAGTCCCAGAGCTTTGTGTTCAAGGCTAGTGTTCTAACACCTGAACTATAGCTCTACTTCAGCTTTCCTGTGGTTAATTGGAGGTAAGGGTCTGACGGACTTTCCTGACCAAGCTGGCTTTGAACCATATCATCACATCTCAGTCTCCTAAACAGGTAGGGTTATAGGCAGGAGCTATCCAGCTCAGGAAGCTTTTAACATAGTGAAATAAGTGTGTCTAAGCTCACACAGCAGCTAATTTATAAAGCTTGACTTTTAACCCAGACACCCTATATCCAATTTCTTCCACCTTTTTTTTTCAGTTGTGGAACAACCTGGGTGCTGTCTCTGAGCTCTTTTGGTGGTTAGTTGGAGATAAGAGTCTCACAGACTTTCTGGCTATCACCTTTTATAAAAATATAACAATTTTGAAGTCTGATAATATGTACTTGGGGATACATTTCTACTTTTTGGGGGGAAAGGGGCCAGTTAAATCAAGCATCCGTCCAGCTTACCTGTACTTTTATATATTTTTAATATTCTGATGGGTGCTGCTAGCTCACGCCTGTAGTCCTAGCTACTCAGGAGGTTGAGATCTGAGTCTCATGGCTCCAAGTCAGCCACAGCAGGAAAAGTTCAAAGTGAGACTCTTACCGCCAATTAACCATCAGAAAACTTGAAATGGAGTTGTAGCTTTGAACAGAAGCGCTTAGGGACAGCACCCAGGCCCAGAGTTCAAATCCGATGACCAACAAAAATAAATATTCCATAAGAAATACTCTCGGGAAAAAAAAATGGCAAGCAAAGGGGTGCTGTTGTCTGAGGGAGCTGAAACTCGAGAATGGACGTTCAAAATAAGTTCAGGCAGGAAAGCCTGTGAGACTAGTATCCAATTAACCAAAGTCATAAGTGGAGTGTGGATCAAGGGATGGAGTGACAGCTAGGTGCAGAAAAATCTGATAGGCGGAATTCAAGCTCCAACACCACCGCCCCCCCTCAAAAAAAAAACCCACAAAGCCAATCAAACAAGAAGCCACCAGGTAAGTGTCCATGAGCGGGCCAGCTCTCCAGCCTTCCTGGCAGCTGGTCCGATTCTGGTTAATCCAGAATCTGACACTTCCGAATCCGCCCGCCCCGCGACTTTTTGTGGTTGGTCTTGGTCTTGGGGCTTGTGAGTAAGCAACCAACCACTGGAGCGACCGCGTCCCCCGTGACAAAGGGTGCAACAGGACATGCAAGCACTGGGCTCCTCGTCAACTTCGACGGCCACCTCCGCCAGGTCCTACTTGTTAGGGTTCTGCAGAAGGAGACCCACGGAACCCTACCTCTCAGGGCGCGTGCTGGACTGAGGGAGGAAAACACACGGGACCCCCCACGCCCACCCGCACAGTGAACGCCCAGGGTGTCCAGGCGTCTCGTCCTCCCCCCCCCCCCGTCCGCCCCTGCAAGCAGTCCACGGTGGAGAAGTTAGGTCGTGTTTACTGTCGCTTGTCACTAAAAGCTGCAGGTAGGGCTCCGGAGCGTGGATCGCCCTAAGGAAGAGCTGTCGTCGCCGCCGCCGCCGCCTTCTGCGCGCCCCGAGGTCTCCGAACCGCAGCAGGGGTGCGCACAAGCCCGGGAGGGGCGTGGCCGACTCCCGCCCGGCGTCCGCCCCGCCCCCGGAGCGCGCACGCGCCGTGGCTCTCCGGCCACGCCGCCGCTGTTGTCAGGCCCGTGGGCGGGGCCGCGAAGCTGACCCGGCCGCGGAGTCGCCCGCCGGAGGCCCCTCGCGGGCTCAGCCTGGCATATCCCGGGGCCCACCGCAGCCCAGCGTACAGAGGCAGCCGTTGCTTTTCCGAGTCGCTGTCCCTCAAGATCCGTCGGGTGATCGGCATGGCCCGTGAGTATTCCAGGCTCGGGGATGCCGTGGGACCCGTCCCACCGCCGAGAATGACCGTCCGCACCCGACTCAGCCTGGGGCGGTGGCGCTGCTCGGCGTGCGCCTGGGGGGTGGACGGGTGGCGCCCGCTACTGTCGGCCGAAGCGAGGACCCGGGCTGCTGTCAGCAGCGGGCGGGGCTGTTGGCCCCGGCCTGCACGGGTCCCTGCCCCTCAGGCGAGGCACACACCCCAGGGTGGCAGGTGGGGCCTGTCCGCCCGGGATGGGCCCTGGTGCGGGCTCAGCTCCAGGCTGGCACCTAAAGTCTGAGGGCCTAACGAGGAAGCGGGGTCCGCCTAGTGTTCTCCCGAGTTCTTTTGTTTGGCGCTCGCTCCCAGGTGATGCTTTCTAAGCCTCTGCATTTGCTAGCTGTACTTGCCCAACGTGTGTGACCCGTATCTGCCTTGTTCCTTTCCAGACATCCCTCAGAAGCCCGATTTTACCTTATTAGACTGGCTAGCATGGACATACCACCGGGGTGACTGTTTCAAGTACTGGCTCACACCCGTAATCCTAGCTACTCAGGAGACTGAGATCTTAGGATCGAGCTTTGAAGCCAGCTGGAGCAGAAAAGTCCTCATGAGACTCCTATCTCCAACTGATCACTCAAAAACCATAAGTAGAACTGTGGCTCAAGTGGAAGAGCACTAGCCTTGAGCTCAAAGAGGCTAAGGGACAGCAGGAGGCCCTGAGTCCAACCACCACAATCGACAAAAAAAAAAAAAATCGATTAGTTAATTAATGGAAGACCTGGTTTTTGAGAGTAGGGGAGGGAATGCTTGAACTGGGCCTGAGCGCAGTCCCTGAGCTCTTCAGCTCAAGGCTAGTACTCTGCGACTCTGAGCCACAGCCCCACTTCCTGCTTTCTGGTGATTAATTGGAATTAGTCTCATTTGACAGTCACTTGGTTGGGGCAGGGGTGGGGGGTTGAAGGCAATTGAGAACAATGAGTAAAAAGGAATCCCTCCAGGGTAAAAGAAAATGTCATCAACTTCAAGAGAAATTATAATTGAAAACTGTGGGTTTTGTTCTTCCTCTGCTGCCTTTCTTCCTTCCCTCCATAGGCTGAGACATGGCTGTTGTCCATCACCCTCTGTTTAGTAGGTGGCTGACATGGGAACATCCTTTTTCAGCAGCCCTCATGCTTGCTTTATGTTTGTGTGGAGGGCTCTGACAGCCAGGCTGCTAGGCAAAGATGAACATCTGAACTTCAAGGTCATCCGAATAGGAATAGTTGCTAGCCCACATCCTTCTGACAAAGTGACTTCACTGACACATTACAATAATAAATGCACTTCCTTGTTATGTCATTTTCAGGTGACTCTATAAAACATTTTTCCATTGTAAGGTTAGGATGTTCTTACTAATAATATAACCCATTTTCAATAAATGCTAAAATAAAAGAAATAACCATAAAACTACAGTTTAATTTTTTTTTAAAAAGTCACAGACTTTAGTGCCCAGGCTGGCTTTGAACTGCGATCCTCAGATCTCAGCCTCCTGAGTGCAAGGATTACAAGCTGGAGCCTTCAGTGCCCAGCTTAGAAATACTCTTAAATCAATGTTTACCAAGCTCCCTCAACTTCATATCTATGCAGTAATCTACTAGTTTATTAAAAGAATAACTTGGGCCCAGGAGTTTGGCCTAGTGGTAGAGTGCTTGCCTAGCATGAACGAAAACCGGGGCTGGATTCCTTGGTACCACATACATAGAAAAAGCTGGAAATGATACTATGGCTCAAGTGGTAGGGCTCTATCTACCCTTAGAAAGCCCAAGGACAGTGCTCAGGCCTGAGCTCAAACCCCAGGACTGGCAAAAAAAAAAAAAAAAAAGATTTTTTTTTTTTTTTTGTGGGTAATGGGCTTGGGCTTGAACTCAGCCTAGGAGCCCTAACCTTGAGCCAAGGCCCACTTCCTGTTTTCTAGAGGTTAATTGGAGATAAGAGTCTTGGGTCCTTTTGTGCCCAGGCTGGCTTTGAACCGTGATCCTCAGATCTCAGCCTCCTGAGTAGCTAGGATTACAGGCATGAGTCACCAATTCTTTTTATAGGTGGAAATCAACGAGAGCTTGCCCGCCAGAAAAACATGAAAAAAACCCAGGAAATAAGCAAGGGAAAAAGAAAAGAGGATAGCTTGACTACCTCTCAGAGAAAGCAAAGGTGAGTATACTAAAACAAATTTTGATTGAAGCCAAATTTTAGAACATGAAAATCATTTTATTTTTAATGGTGCTATGGTTTGATGCTGGTGCTTTAAGCCTTATTTGCCAGGTGCTCTACCACTTGAGTCACAACCCTACCCTAAAAAGCATTTTGAAACCTTGGCTTGAAACCAGACCTAACAGTAAAGTCCATAAAATTCTCCAGTTAACCAGCAAAATGTCAGAAGTAGAGGTTTAGCTCAAGGGGTAGATCACATTCCCAAGATAGTCTTAAGAATGTGTGAGGGGGCTGGGAGTTTGGCCTAGTGGTAGAGTGCTTGCCTAGCATGCACAAAAGACCTGGGTTTGATTCCTTGGTACCACATACATAGAAAAAAAAAGCCAGAAGTGTTGCTGTGGCTCATGTGGTAGGGATCTAGCCTTGAGAAAGTCCAAGGACAATGCTCAGGGCCTGAGCTCAAACCCTATTTACCTGTACACACACATACACACACACACACACACACACACACACACACACACACACACGCGCGCGCACGCGTGCGCATGCAGGTGGGGGGTGAGGGGAAGCTCCCTGATGAGACTCACAGTTTCATAGGTTCACAGTTTTCAAAGCCAGCCTGGGCAGAAAATTCACAAAACCCCATTTCAAGCAAAAAAAAAAAAAAAAGGCAGGGTGAAATTAGGCACTGTTGGCTTATGCCTTTAACCCTACCTACTCAGGAGCCTGAGATCTGAGGATGTCAGTGCAAAGCCAGCCCAGGGAGGAAAGCGTGTAAGACTTTTATCTCCAATTAGCCACCAGAAATTAGAAATGGCTCCGTGCATCAATGTGGTAGAGTGGGGCGGGAGTGTTGCCTAGTGGAAAAAATGCTCTCCTAGCATGCACAAAGTCCTGAGTTCCATTCCTCAGTACCACATACACAGAAAAGGCTGAAAGTGGTGCTGTGGCTCAAGTGGCAGAGCGCTAGCCTTGAGCAAAAAGTGTCCATAGACAGTGCCCAGGCCCTGAGTTCAAACCCTAGGACTGACAGAAAAAAAAAATTTAAAGATGGTATAGGTGTGGGAGTACAGCCTAATGGTAAAATGCTTGCCTATCATACATGAAGCCCCGGGTTCAATTCCTCAGTACCACATACATGGAAAAAAAGCTGAAAGCGGTGCTGTGGTTCAGAGGGGTAGACTTCTAGCCTTGAGAAAGACCAAGGACAGTGCCCAGGCCCTGGGTTCAAGCTCCAAGACTGGCAAAAAAAGAGGGGGTTGTAGAGTGCTAGCCTTGACCAAAAGGAGCTCAGGGACAGTACCCAGGACTTGAGTGCAAACTCCACAACAGGAAGGAAGAAAGGAAAGAAGAAAGGAAGAGAAAGAGAGCGAGAGCGAGAGCGAGAGCGAGAGCGAGAGAGAGAGAGAGAGAGAGGAGCAAGCAGGCTGAGTAGCGCATGCTGGTCATCCCGACTATGAAGGAAGCATCCTGGGTCAGTGTCTGACCTAGGTATAATACAAGTGATAGAACTGTGCTTAGCAAGCACGAGGCTCTAAGATGAAACTCTAGTATTGCTGAAAAGAAATGAATAGCATAGAAAAGAAAAGAATACAATAAATATTACTTTACTGTCAATGACAGTGATTATTAAACTGATGACCTTTGCCTGAAATGTCTGTTTACTCGCCCTGAATAAAAATACTATAAATCAATGGCCCAGCAACACTCTCAGCTCTTTTCTTGGTTCAGAAATGGCCATTGTGTGCTTAATACTCAAACCTCATAAAGGCTGTTGTTAGACATTCCATATAATTTCTTGAAAAGTGGTCTTTGCACCAGTGTATGAATTAGGAAACCCTGTTTGAGACAGGGTTTTGCTATGTGTGGTATCCCAGGCTGGTTTTGAACATGGGATCTTTGTGCCTTAGCCTCCCTCCCCAGTGCTAGGATCACACTCAGATTATAGCTCTTAAATAATATTTCTAAAGTTTCACTGCCAGAAAAACATATTACATCTCTAAACACAAAAGTAACAATCAGGTCCAGGATCAGAGTCTAGTGGTAGAGTGCTTGCCTAGCATGCATGAAACCCTGGGTTCCCTTCTTCAGTACTGTGGCTCAGAGCCACAGTGGCAGAGCACTAGCCTTGAGCAAAAAGTGTCCAAGGACAGTGCCCAGCCCTGAGTTCAAGCCTCAGAACTGCCCCCCCCCAAAAAAAGAAAAGAAAAGTAACAGTCACTGTTTTTTTTTTCCATTAAACTCGTTTTCTAATTTTTCTTCCTTCTGCTTCTTCTTTGTTGTTGTTGTTGCGATTGGTGTTGCCAGTTCTAGGGCTTGAACTCAGGGCCTAGTATCTGTCTCTGAGCTTTTGTGCTCAAAGCTAGCATGCTACCACTTGAGCCATAGCTCCACTTCTGGTCTTTTAGTGGTTAAATGGAGGTAAAAGTCTTTTTTTCAGACACACACACACACACACACACACACACACACACACATGCACGCAACTATGATATGTTTTCCACCAATTTTGAAAGAGCTTTGAGATTATTCCAAGGTAACAATAGGGTTATCATCAGATAGACATCAAGCTTTTCCATTCTGCCTCCATCCCTAAAAGCTGACACTTGAGTGTTTACATCTCCTTTCCAATTATCTTTTAATGCAATGAGTAGACTATGGATAGATAACAAATGGAAATAGGAAAATCTGTTATTAAAGCCTTTTCCCCATTCTAGGGACTCTGAGATCATGCAGCAAAAGCAGAAGGCAGCTAATGAGAAGAAGTCAATGCAGACAAGAGAAAAATGATGACTGGCTCGTTGGAAAACCTGGGTGCTACTGCCATTGGGGTGCATCATAAGCTCTAAGATCAAGATTTCTTAAGTAAACACTCATTACCTGTGTTATAAAACTGTCTATTTTAAACTTTGCTTCTCAATTTGACTAAGTGTTATGCATTAAAACCATTCTTCAAAAATAAAACACTGACCATGCATGTATCCTACTGGTGAATGTTATTTTTATCAGCAGTGAAACTTAATATGTAATTTATTAGATAGATAATGAGAATGAGAGTCGAAACTCTTATGGATTTTATTAAAACAGATCTTTCAAAGTAAAGCTTATCATTAGGGTAGATGTGGAACTCTGCCGCAGAAACCTTGCCTAGCATGAGTGCTGCCTTGGCTAACCTCCCAGCACCACACAAACACACAATTATTGTCTAAAAGAATTTTAAGGTCCATTTTTTGCAATCAATTCATTTGCTTGAAAAATTAACAGTCAGCCTAAACCATTTTGCAAGCCAACTAAACTAAATGGATATAAACTACATAAGAGGGCTCAGTAAGAATTGGACTTGTGACTTTAAAAGAAAATTGCTAGGTACCAGTGGCTAACATCTATAATCTTAGCTACTCAGGAGGCTGAGATCTGAGGATCTGTTTAAAACCAGCCTGGGCAGCCAAGTTTGTGAGACTTATCTGCAGTTAATCACGAAAACCCAGCAGTGGTGCTGTAGCTGAAGTGGTATAGTCTTGAGCCAAAAACTAAGGGATGGCAGCCCTTAGCTTTGAGTTTGAACTGCAGAACAAGCACCCCCCCAAAAAAAATCACTTTTCTGAGACATGATCTCACTATGTACTCCTGGCTGACCTCAAACTCTTGATCCTCTTGCTTCAGCCTCCCAGTGTTAGGAAAATAGGGATTCAATACCATAAAATTAATTGTGTTATATTTTAGTCTACTCTGAGTTTCTTTTCAAAAAAAAGTTTTAGCCTGGTGCCAGTAATCCTACCTATTCAGGAGGCTGAGATTTGAGGATCATATCTGAAGACAGTGCAGGTAGGAGAGTCTGTAAGAATATCTTTAGATATCCAAAAAGTTGGATAAGTGTTTCTTAAGTGGTAGAGTTCTAGCTTTGAGCAAAAAAGGTCAGACAACACTCAAATCTTGAGTTTAAGCACCATGATTGATCAAGAAAAAAACTGGGGGGGCCGGGGAAGGTGGCTGGGAGTTTGGCCTAGTGTTAGAGTGCTTGCCTAGCATGCACAAAGCCCTGGGTTTGATTCTCCATACCACATACATAGAAAAAGCTGGAAGTGGTGCTGTGGCTCAAGTGGCAGAGTGCTAGCCTTGAGCAAAATAAAGTCCATGGACAGTGCCCAGTCCTTGAGTTCAAGCCCCAGGACAGGCAACAAAAAACAAAAACAAACAAAAAAAATGTAACTTGTCAATTTGGCCTGGGTGTCATTCAAGTGGTGGAACATTTAGGGAATAGCATGCTTGAGGGTTCAATCCCCAGCAAAACCAAACCAAAACAACTACAGAATCTTTGCACAGAGAAATAAGCAAGAACACAAAAACTTTTTTTTTTTTTTTGCCAATCCTGGGCTTGAGCTCAGGGTCTGAGCACTGTCCTTGGATTTTCTCAAGACTAGAGCTCTACCACCTGACCCACAGCACCACTTCTTTTTCTGTTTATGTGGTACCGAGGAATCGAATCCGGGTCTTCGTGCTTGCTAGGCAAGCACTCTACTGCTAGGCCAAACTCCCGGCCCTCACAAAAACTTTTATGTAATAAGTTGTATTTGCTTTTGTTTTGGGTTTTGGTTTTTGGGGTTTTTTTTGTTGGTTGGATAGTTTAGCGTGATTGGGTTTGAGTCTGCAATTTCTAGGGATTGAATTCAGGGTTGTAACTGGCAAAGAGGCAAGAGCTATGTACCACTTGAGCCATATTTCTAGCCCTGCTTTTCATGGTTTTGGGTTTTTATGGGGGGCAGGGTGCTGGTTCTATGGCTTGAACTCTATGCCTGGGCCTTGAGCCTTTGTGCTCAAGACTAACAATTGGCCACTTGAGCCACAGTTCCACTTCTGGAACTGTGAGAGTCTCAAGGACTTTCCTTTCTGGCTGGCTTTGAACTGTAAACAGATCCCAGCTCCTTGAGTTGCTAGGATTATAGGTAGAAGTCACTTTTATCCTGAGATAGTCACATTTTGAATGTTAGTGATAATTCTGAAACCTATTTCCTTGTCTTCAGGACATTGTACTAGAGTACCATGTGAAGTACAACAGAAAAGATAACCAAATCATTTTTCCTATATTGTTGTTGTTGTTGTTACTTTGTCAGTCATGGGGCTTGACCTCTGGGCCTGGGCTCTGTCCCTGAACTCTTCAGCTCAAGGCTAGTGCTCTACCACTTGATTCACAGCACCACTTCTGGCTGGTTTACTGGTTAATTGGAAATGAAAGTCTCATAGACCTTCATGCCTGTGGTGGCTTTGAACCCTGATCCTCAGATCTCAGTCTCTTGAGTAGTTCGGCTACAGGGGTGAGTCACTGACGTGTGGCTTTTCTATATTATTTACAACCATCTTAAATGTTATTAGGGTCAATATTTGAAATCTTCTGTTTTGTATTTTACATAAATATATCTTTATGTAAAAAAAATACTTCAGATCTTAGCCTCCTGAGTAGCTAGGTTTATTGGTGTGAGCCACCATCACTCAACTGGAAGATATTCTTATTTTTATTTATATATTTATTTACTTTGTGAGTCCTGAGGCTTAAACTCTGGGTGTGGGCACTCTCCCTGAGCTTCTTTTGCTTAAGGCTAGCCCTCTACCACTTTTGCCACAGTGCCACTTCTGACATTCTCTGTTTATTCGGCACTGAGGAATTGAACCCAAGCACTCTACTACTAAGTCACATTCCCAGTTACAGGTAACTTTGTGTGTGGGAGGGGGGGATGGGTCATAGGGCTTGAACTCTGGGCCTGGGAGCTGACCCTGAGCTCTTCAGCTTAAGTCTACCACCCTACCCCTGGGCCTGGGCATTGTCCCTGAGCTCTTCAGCTCACGGCTAGTGCCCAACCCTTGAGCCAAGCCCCACTTGCCATTTTCTAGAGGTTCATTGGAGATAAGAGTCTCAGGTCTTTTGTGCCCGGGCTGGCTTTGAACCCTGATCCTCAGATCTCAGCCTCTTGAGCAGCTAGGAGTACAGGCATCAGCCACTGTGCCTGGCTCCAATATTCATTTTAAAAAGTAATGCATGGCTGGGAGTTTGGCCTGGTGGTAGAGTGCTTGCTTATCATGCACGAAGACCCTGGTTTGATTCCTCGGTACCACATGCATTGTAGTGCAGTGTAAATACTTAGTACCTCATCATGTGTGTGTGTTCACAGGAATTCATAGATCCGCCTGCCCCTAATAAGGTTGTAAGAAGAAAATTTACATAAAGCTCTTCAAAGCATGTTAAAGAATGGTGGCTTTAATACTGATTATCTTCCAGCTGCCCATTTTATTGTTTACCTCTATTTTTAAATAATATTATCTCAACATCGCTTAGGAAGAAAACTGCCATTCAACAAAGCAGTCGGTGACTGCAACGTGTTTACTTTTATTTTCTGAATTACAATTAGTAACTTCTAAGGAAATGTAGTGTTCCAACCGTCATAGAATCATGTTAATAAAGTATAACAAAGAGAAGTGATAGAAGAGGAAGAAGAAAAAGAGAAAAAAGGAGGAGGAGGAAGAGGAAGAAGAAAGGAAGCACGTGTAGCAGACGTAAAAAGCGGAAACCTTCGCGGAGAGCGTGGTGTCCGCCCACGAGCCTCTTCCGGTCCCAGAAGCCCCCGGCGCGGAAGTCGTCATCCGGCGGCGACGCGGCGACGGACGCTGTGCCAAGCATCCGACTGGGGACCCAACATGGCGATGAGCAGCGGCGGCGGCGGCGGCGTCTCGGAGCAGGAAGACTCGGTGCTGTTCCGGCGTGGCACCGGCCAGGTGAGGTCGGGGTCCGAGCAGCCTCGGCATTAGCGCCCCGCGCTCACGTTCGCTGTCCCAGGCGGCAAAACCCCGGCACTTGACTCGAGGCTGCGGACCGCATGCCCATGCTCCTTTTCCCGCGTCCTCCCCAGGGCCCCGGTCTCGGCTCCTCTGGGCGGACTCGGGTGCCACGACGACCTCGAGATGACGCCGTGGGGGCTCTCGATGTGTCCACCCATCTCTGAAGAAGGTCGAAAACAGGAATAGGGAGAAGAACCAGTTGAGAGACTTGAAGTGATCCTGACGCAGACGACGGTGTTAGCGTCAGGTTTTAAATTTAGATTGTGGATATTCTTTATAATCGGACATTCGGGATTTTTCAGATGGATTAAAAAAATGCCTCCGCTAGAACCTGAACCCAGTGCCGGGCGCTCTCGCAGGCTTTGCGTGTTCAGGACTGGTAGTAGGCACGCCCTTCAGCCTGGCTTTTTACTGGTTAGTTTGGACGTGGATTCAGATTTTTGGGGGGCCCGGGCTAGCTTCTAACTGTGACCCACGAGATCTTAACACTCTGAGAAACTAAGATTGCAGACGTTTTCCATTTTTCCCTCCCCCCCCCCCCCGCCCCCAGCTTAGAAAAGTCAAAAGTAAGTGTAAGGTTGTCCCGAAGACTTGGAAAGATGAAGTTTTTTTTTTTACTATATTATAGTAAGATAGAGAAGAAAGCAACTACCAATACCAAAATCATCAGAGAGGGAGTTTCACATTCCATTTAACAGTGTATAAAGAGGTCCATTTCCTCCCACATATTTGTGAGCATTGGGTATGGTCAGTCTTTAAAATTTTTAAATGTAGTACATAGATGTGTGGTGGCATCTTGCAGTTTCAAAGAGCAGTCCCATATTGACAAATGATGATCCTGCCAATCCCTGCTTCCTGGATTGGTTCAAATCACAGTGTCCATTCTATCGACTGTATACATATACACTCAAGCTTTTAAAATTTTTGTTTATTTCCTTTGTTGGCCATGGTGCTTAAACTCAGGGCCTGGGCAGTGTCCCTGAGCTTTTTTACTCAAGGTCAATGCTTTACCAGTTTGAGCTACAGCACCATTTCTGGTTTTCTGGTACTTAATTGAAAATAGGAATCTCAGCTGGGAGTGTGGCTTAGTGGTAGAGTGCTTGCCTTGCATAAACAAAGACCTGGGTTTGATTCCTTGGTACCACATACATAGAAAAAAGCCAGAAATGGTGCTGTGGCTCAAGTGGTAGAGCTCTATCCTTGAGAAAAACCCAAGGACAGTGCTCAGGCCCTGAGCCCAAGCCCAGGACTGGCAAAAAAAAAGAAAATAGGAATCTCATGGACTTTCCTGCCCACGCTGGCTTTGAACTGCATTCCTCAGATCTCAGCCTCCTCAGGTAGGATTATAGGTGTGAGCCATTGATGCCCAGATAAATATATTTAAATTTTTATTTTACACTATTTTAAAATTTTAAAATGATATTAGGGTTTGAATTCAGACTCTTGTACTTGAGCTCTTCTACTTGAATCACACCCTCAGCCCAAATATATACTTTAGGTGAAACCTATCAATATAAATTGTTTTTATTCTTTTCCCTTCCCAGAGTGACGATTCTGACATCTGGGATGATACAGCATTGATAAAAGCTTATGATAAAGCTGTGGCTTCCTTTAAGGTATGAAATGTTCAATCAGTTTTCTTTATTTCATCACATTAATCTTTTGGACAAACATTAAAGCATGGGCCGGGAGTTTGGCCTAGTGGTAGAATGCTTGCCTAGCATGCATGAAGACCTGGGTTCGATTCCTTGGTACCACATACATAGATAAAAGCCAAAAGTGGTGCTGTGGCTCAAGTGGTAGAGCTCTAGCCTTGAGAAGGCCCAAGGACAGTGGTCAGGCCCTGAGCTCAAGCCCAGGACTGGCAAAAAACAGTAAAGCATAATTGCAGCATTAAAGTTTACTTAACTTAGTTTTCTTTTTGAGGTTTGAATAATACTATTGTTTAAATCATGTATCTTTTAGAAGTTAATAGTTCTTATGTCAACACTGTTACCGAGGTAATTTAAAATTCTTTAAACATTCCTTTTAGTACTTTACTATACAAAATATACTCAGATTATTAAGAAAGAAGTCTGAATTTTAGACAATAAAGCTTTTGAAAATAATGGTGGGGTAAATAGGTGTAGAAATACAGTAATTAATGCTTCTAGATGTTGACAATATATGCTTGTGTAGTTTTTAGCATTTTTATGTACATATTTATGGTGTGTGTGTGTGTCTTGGGGGCGGGGGGAGTTGAGCTTAGGGCCTGGATGCTCTTTGTGCTCAAGGCTAGAGTTCTACCACTTGAGCCACAGCACCACTTGCAGTTTTTTGTTTTGCCAGTGGTAGGTATTGAACTCAGGACTTGGATGGGAACTGAATTGCAGCTTCTTTTCAAGGCTGGTGCTCTACTACATGAGACGTACCATCAATTCCAGTTCTTTCTATTTATGTGGTACTGAAGAATGAAACCCAGTGTTTCATGCATGCTAGGCAAGCACTCTACCACCAAGCCATATTCCCAGTTTTTGAGTAATTTGTTGGAGATAAAAGTCTTACGGAGATTTGTCTAATCAGGCTGGCTTCAAACCACTATCCTCAGATTTCAGCCTCCTGAGTAACTAGGATTGCAGGTGTGAGCCACTGATACCTGGCTTAATTTTGTAGTTTTGACCCTTTGCATATGCTAGGGAAGTGGGTCAGCCATTATGCTACTACCCTAGTCCAGTGAAATTTTTTCCTTTATCCTCTGAAATGGGTGCTAAATTAAACATTTTGATAATGAGGCTATCCACATCCTTTACCAGATATTCTGTGGCCCGCAAAAGATATTTATGCACCTTCCCTCCTATCTGAGATGTTTTAGTCTTATTAAGCACCCTGAGCTACTAGTCATCCAGGTTAGGGTGAGGGCATAGTGTACACTCGTAGAAGGAATTCATTTCCTTCTCATGATCTTTGTTTTAGTGTGAGAGAGTGATCCCACCTCTGCATCATTTCTGCAGCCAAGTTCCAGATTTTGTCATTTACTTTCCATTATATCCTGAACCTATAATTCAGCTAAGGAAGAGTTATCTAGAGGCTTTTTGAAAACATAGATAACATCATTAAATCTAAGAATATCATATAATTTCTGTGTGTAGGATTAAACATACTTAGGAGAGAGAAAAATCTGTTATGGTGGGAAAGAACTGATTTGTAGGAAAGATAGTTTAATTTTAATTCTCTTAATGTAAATTAAGAGGTCAGGTAGAGTGCCATAATCATGTAATCCTACATACTTAGAAGCCAGAGACAGATCATGGTCCAAGGCCAGTGTCGGCAAAAGCATAAGGCTTTATCTGAAAAAAGACTAAAAGCGAAAGTATTGGGGACATTGCTCAGATGGTGTGTGGAACATTTCCCTAGCAAGTGTGAAGCCCCGACTTCAAGCCTAAGTACTACTTTAAAAAAAAAAAATGTGAATTAGAAATGTTGAATCAGAAATGATGAATCAAACTGAGGAGAAATTTCAGAGCTGGAAAACAGCTTTCGAAGTCCATTTTTGTGCAGGTTATAATTGAAGTACTAATAGAAGGCCTTTAGCAGGTCAAGATGGTCAACTCTTATAATGCTAACTCTAAGACTTGGTCAGTAACAAAAGCATGGGGCCCAATGTTCCTGTGCATCTTCAGTGTCACGATGTCAAGAATGAAGAGGTTGTTGGGCACATTAACACCACATTTGTGATCCTAGCTACTTGGGAGGCAGAAATCATGGCTTGATATCAATCAAGGCAAAAAAAAGATTTTCTCAGATCCTATCACAGTGAAGGATTAGATACAGTGAGGCACATCTCTCACCCCAGTTTTGATGTAAAATAGGAGGGTCTCAGTCCCAGCAAGCTAAGCACATCGTTTTAAGCCTGTAATCCTAGCTACTTTGGAAGAGCAGATGGGGGATCACTGTTCAAGACCAGCCTTGGCCACAAAATATTCACAAAGCTTTACCTCAGCCAATCACTAGACACAGTGTCTGGCATCTAATATCCCAGCTACAGGAGAAGCATTGGAATGGCTGGTTCCAGTGCATGTGTGTACTACCCAGCAACACGGGGAAGCATAGGTTGGAGGAATGAGGTTCCCCTAGGCCTTAGCCTGAGCATAAGGCAAGACTCCTGCTAGGAAATAATCATGACACCAAGCATTGGTGGCTCATACTTGCAATGCTAATCACTCAGATGGCTGAGATCAGAGGATTGTGGTTCAACGCCAGCCTAGGAAGGAAAGTCTGTAAGACTCTTATCTCCAGTTAACCAACATAAAGCTGAAAGTGTGAGTAGTCAAGAGGGGCCTTAGGTTAACTTGTAATAGTAAAGTTATACAGTTTTTTAATGTATTTCCACATAATGTGTTTCTCTTCATGTTCTTGTAGCATGCTTTAAAGAATGGTGACATTTGTGAAACTCCAGATAAGCCAAAAAACACCCCCAGAAGAAAACCCATTAAGAAGAATAAAAGTCAAAGGAAGAATAACACAACTCCTTTGAAACAGGTTATTATTATTTTTTAATCTACAGATAGGATAGCCAACCCATAACTATTTTTTCTGTCAGTCATGGGGCTTGAACTCTGTGGCTGGGCGCTGTCCCTGAGCTCTTCAGCTCAAGGTTAGTGCTCTAACACTTTAAGCCACAGCATCACTTCCAGTTTCTGATGGTTAACTGAAGATAAGAGGGTCATAGACTTTTGTGTGTGGGCTGGCTTTGAACCATGATCCTCAGATCTCAGCCTCCTGAGTAGCTAGGATCACAGGCTGAGCCACTGGTGCTGGGCTGAGAATTAGCATTTGAAGAGCACTTTTTTTGATGTGAAGTCATAGGTACTTACTTCATACAAGTTCTCTTCTTATTCTTTATGAATGTCATTCAGCAGATGGAGAAGACGATTCAAAGCTAATCTCTGTTCATGAACCTGTCTGTAACTATTGGCCTCTAAGGCTTTTTCACTATATCATTCTGTGTATGGAATCAGTTAATTGGAGATTATCCCTTTCATCCTACCTCCTGTCCTAATAAGATTAGTTTGCTCTGGTTAAAACAAATGATGTATTTATGTATGTATCTTTGATTTCTTTTGCAGTGGAAGGTTGGTGACAAATGTTCTGCTGTTTGGTCAGAAGATGGCTGCATTTACCCAGCTACCATTGCTTCAGTTGATTTAAAGAGAGGAACCTGTGTGGTGGTATACACTGGATATGGAAATAGAGAGGAGCAAAGCCTATCTGATTTACTTTCCCCAACCTCTGAAGTAGCAAATAATATAGAACAGAATGCTCAGGAGGTAAGACTAGAAAACACTTCAATTTCTAGAAGTAGTAGAACAAGGTGTAGTTTGGGAATACTAAATGATTTTTTTTCTTTTTTTTTTTTTTTGCACTCTTGTATATGCCCTCTCTCCATCCCTCCTTCCCTAGTTCCTTTCTCTCCAATACTAGGAATTAAACCCTGGGGCCTTGCAAATGTTACTTATGTGTACCCCTGAGCTATAACTCTAACCTGAAAGTTTCTTTTAGAGAACTTTATTGTTGCATATTGTTAAAATCTTGAGGATTTGAATTTGGGATCTCACTGAGCTAGGCAGGTGCTGTTCTACCCATTAATGTCCTAGCTCATGCTATCTTTGTAACAATAATTTCTATCTTTTCTTTTACAGAATGAACATGAAAGTCAAGTTTCAACAGATGAAAGTGAAAGCTCCAGGTCTCCTGGAAATAAGCTAAATAACAATAAATCAAAAGCTGCTCCATGGAACTCTTTTCTCCCTCCACCACCCCCAATGCCAGGATCAGGATTGGGACCAGGAAAGGTGAACGTCCTGTCTTAGAAAAGATTTCTAAGAAAAATAATCAATACTGGGACATTCAACCCTTTCTTAAAAGTCATTTGTAGCTTTCCCACGACCCTGTATAGATACGATAAACAAATGCATGAATTCTTTGAAAGAAAAGGATAATGTTGAATGCTGGTGACTCATGCCTGTAATCCTAGCTATTCATGAAGGTGAGATCTAAGGGTGGTTCAAAGCCACTTAGAATAAGACAGACCTGAGATTCTTATCTCCAGTTAACCACTAGAAAATAAGAAATAGAACTGTGTTTCAAAGTGGTAGAGTGCTAGCCTTGAGCAAAAAAGCTCAGTAACAGTCCCCATGGACCTGAGTTGATGTCCTATGACCAACAAAAGAAGATAATAACCTGCAAGTTGTCTTTTTTTTTTTGGTCCGTCATGGGGCTTGAACTCTGGGCCTGGGCACTATCCCTGAACTCTTCATCTCTAAGCTACCACCCTACTCCTGAGTCTGGGTATTGTACCTGAGCTCTTTAGCTCCAGGCTACCATCCTACCCCCTGAGCCACAGCCCCACTTCCCGATTTCTAGTGATTAATTAGATATGAGTCTCATGGTCTTTAGTGCCTGGCTGGCATTGAACCTTGATCCTCAGATCTCATTTGAGTAGCCAGGATTACAGTCATCAGACACCAAGCCTTGCTGAAGGTTGTCTTTTCACTTAATCTATTGGACTTCCAGTTTTGTTACATGATATTCCATTTAATTTTTCTGATATGTATTAATACCTATATCATGAATAATTAAGTTTTTTTTGGTTTTGAATGCTGTTCCTACTTTTCATTGACGTTAATGAGTTAATTTTCCTTTTCAATGTCCTTTGCAGCCAGGTCTAAAATTCAATGGTCCACCACCACCACCTCCACCACCCCACTTCCTGTCACGTTGGATGCCTCCATTTCCTTCTGGACCTCCAGTGAGTTTAAAAAGAAAAACAACAAAAAAACAAGTTTTGCTGTCATATTTGGTTTAGGAATTAGCAGAATAAAAGGGATTAGAAAATTATGGGGCCTGAAGTTTGGCCTAGTGGTAGATTGCTTGCCTAGAATGCACAAAGACCGGGGTTCAATTCCTTGGTACCACATAAACAAAAAGAAGTGTTGCTGTTTGTCAGGTGATAGAGTTCTAACTTTGAGAAAGCCCAAGGGCATTGCTCAGGTCCTGAGTTCAAGCCCCAGGACTGGCAAAAAGAAAGCAAAAAAACAAAATTTCATCTTGAACGTTCTCAAGACTAAATTCTACTGGGTTAAATTTTTTCCTTCCAGTCTTGGGGCCTGAACTCAGGGTCTGGGCTCTGTCCTTGGGTTTTCTCAAAGCTAAAGTTCTACCACTTGAGCCACAGCACCACTTCTGGCTTTTCCTATATGTGTAATATCAAGGAATCAAACCTGGGTCTTCATGCATGCTAGGCAAGCACTCTACCATGAGGCCAAATGCCTGCCCCTGGGTAAAGTTAAAACTGAACTTCAGCAGGTGCCCGGTGCTTCATGCCTGTAATTCTAGCTACTCAGGAGGCTGAGATCTGAGGATCGAGGTTCAAAGCCAGCTCGGTCACTAAAGTTTGTGAGACTTTTTTTGTGTGTGGGGGTGGGGGTGGGGGTCAGGGGCTTGATCTTGGCCTGGACACTGTCCCTGAGCTCTTTAGCTCAAGGCTACCACCCTACCCCTGGGCCTGGGTTTGTCCCTGAGCCCTTCAGCTCAAGGCTACCACCTTACTCTTGAGCCAAGCCCCGCTTCCCATTTTCTAGAGGTTAATTGGAGATAAGAATCTCAGGTCCTTTTGTGTCCAAGGTGGCTTTGATTCTTGATCCTCAGATCTCAGCCTCCTGAGTAGCTAGAATTACAGGTGTGAGCCACCGCTAAAAATGTTTACTGTTTTATGTCACTTCTTTTGATCCTTGTCATGTTCAATGATTTTTTTCGGGGGTAGGGGGAGTCTTTTGTCATTGATAGGCTTCCTTCAGATGATAGGACTGTTTTGTTGGTTTTAAATTTTGTTCTACTGGGCATTGAACCCAGGTCTTATGCTCTTATGTATGTTTTCCTAAATGTCATGATGTAGAGAATTAATATCTGAAATACTATGTATAAAATTAATCTGAAGACTTGACATTTTTCTTTATTGCATTTAAGCCACATCTCTTTCCATTTCCAGATAATCCCTCCCCCACCTCCCATATGTCCAGACTCTCTTGATGACACTGATGCTCTGGGAAGTATGTTAATCTCATGGTACATGAGTGGCTACCATACTGGCTATTATATGGTAAGAATCACTGGGGTTTTCTTTGTGGTTAAGTGACTGGCTATCCATTCCTTTGATGTGATTTGTGAACTGGGGGACTAACCCAAGGTATCACACATGCTAGGCAAGCGCTGTACAGCTAAATCATACCCCTAACTCTGGTGTGACTTCTTTTTTTGCAATTAAAATGTTATTTGTGGGTTGGGAGTTTGGCTTTGTGATAGAGTGCTTGCCTAGGCATGTACAAAGGCCTGGATTTGATACCTCTGTACCACATACATAGAAAAAAGCCGAAGTACTGCTGTGGCTTAAGTGGTAGAGCTCTGGCCGTGAGAAAGCCCAAGGACATGCTTATGCACTGAGTTCAAGCCCCAGAACTGGTCAAAAAAGAAAAAAACAAAGTTAATATCAACACTAACAGTTAGAAGTTGCCTTATGGAGATAAGTATCTCATAGACAGTTCCGTCTGCGATGGCTTCAAATCCTGATCCCTAGAACTCAACCTCTTAAGTAGCTAGGGTGCCTAGCTACCAGTGCCTAGCTTGTTATTCTCACTCTCATTCATAGTCAGATAGAGAAAGCCTCTACACTGTCACCTTGTACCCATTTTTCTGTTTTCCTTTTCTTTCTTTCTTTCTTTCTTTCTTTCTTTCTTTCTTTTTTTTTTTTTGCCAGTCCTGGCTTGAGCTCTGTATGTGATACTGAGGAATCTAACCCGAGTCTTTGTGCATGCTAGGCAAGCATTCTCCCACTAGGCTAAACTCCTGGCCTCTGTTTTCTTTAGACAAAGTCTTAATATGTAGTCCAAGCTGGCCTCAAACCCTTAATCCTCTTGCCTTAGGCTCCCACATGCTAGGATTAGGAGCATACATCCATGCCCAACTTAAAATGCTTATTGTTACATATGTACATTATTCTCACAACTTATTTTTGTTTTCTCTGTAGGGTTTCAGACAAAATCAGAAAGAAGGGAGGAGTTCACATTTCAATTAAGGAGTAAGTCTGCTGTCATAAAAATGAATCTTTGGTATCAATTTTTTGTTTGCTTTATTGTCGGGGTAATGTATAGACTGGTTATAGTTATATTCGTCAGGTAGTGGGTGCATTGCTTCTCACACATTGATACCCCTTCTCATGTTTTTGTCCCTGTTTCCCACCCCCCACCTTCTTTTGTATCACTTTTAAAGTTTGTGGAAAACAAATGTTTTGGATATTTTTTTTTTTTAAATGAAAAGTTAAAAGCAATGCAAAAGTCAAGTGCTGGTTCCTTATTCCTGTAATCCTAACTAAGAGACTGAGATCTGAGGATCGCAGTTCCAAGTCAGCCTGGACAGGAAAATCAGTCTGTGGACTCTTATCTCCAGTTAACTACTGAAATGCCAGATGGAGAAGTGTGGCTCCTGCAGCTCAGCGCCAGCATTGGGTGGAAAAAGACAAGTGAGAGTTCAAGGCCCTGAATTAAAGCCTCCATACAAGCATCAAAAGAAGACTAAGAAGGGGCCGGGAGTACGGCCTAGTGGTAGAGTGTTTGCCTAGCATTCTTGAAGCCCTGGGTTCGATTCCTTAGTACCACATAGAAAAAGCCAGATGTGCCAGGAGTTTGGCTTGGTGGTAGTGCTTGCCTAGTATGCACAAAGACGCTGGTTCGATTCCTTGGTACTACATACATAGAAAAAGCCAAAAGTGGTGCTATGGCTCAAGTAGTAGAGTTCTAGCCTTGAGAAAAAAACCCAAGGATAGTACTTGGCCCTGAGTCAAGGCCCAGGAGTGCCAAAAAGAAAAGAAAAAGCGAGAGGTGGCACTATGGCTTAAGTCGCAGAGCATTAACTCTGAGCATAAAGTGTCCAAAGGCAATGCCCAGGACCTGAGTTCAAGCCCCATGACTGACAAAAATAAAAATAAAAAAGGGGCTATAATGAATAAATGTTCTAGATTAAAAAGTGACATAAGAATTAAAAGAGTAAGAGTTAAGAGATAATCACTTAATGCAATGGATTGGATTTAAGAAGTATATTCCTAATGTGATTGGGGATGGGGGAGCAAGCAGGTCGTGTGGCTTAAACTCTGGGCCTGGGAGTTATCCCTGAGCTCTTCAGCTCAAGCTAGCGCTCTACCACTTGAGTGCCACTCTACTGTGAGGTTCTCTTTGTGTGTGTGTGTGTGTGTGTGTGTGTATTAGTATCAGTGTGGGGCTTGGACTCTGGGCCTGGGAGCTGTTTGTCCCTGAGTTCTTTAGTTCAAGTCTACTGACTTACCCCTTAAGCCACAGTGCCACTTCTAGTTTTCTAGAGGTTAATTGGAGATAAGAGTCTCGTAGTCTTTAGTGCCCAGGCTGGCTTTGAACCTTGATCCTCAGATTTCCTCCTCCTAAGTAGTTAGGATTTCAGCCATGAGCCACCATGCCTAGCTTCTAATGGTTGGACTGTGGAAAAGCTGGAAATGGAATTGTGTCTAAAGTGGTAGAGCACTATCCTTGAGCAGAAAAGCTCAGGGACAGCACCAAGGTCCTGAGCCCCAGGACCAACACACCCACTCACTGCTTTTGTGTTTTGGAACTGTACTTAAGACTTTTTTTCTTGTACCCAGGCGTTCTGCTCTCTCCCAGGAAGAAGGGTGGCAGTATTCCCTGGCGATATGAACAGAAGGTTTCTGGTTGTCTTCATGGACAGGAAGGACATCCTCCCCAGTTCCTGAGTGTCCATGTCAGGCCCCAGTGGTGTTCTTGGGGCATAATGAGCGAGAGTGATTCGACAGTGGAAACGTGAGTCCTTGAAACTCAAGGTTACATTCAGTACATGAGTTGGTCTGTCAAAATTGTGACGCAGAACTTAGTATAATTGTAACTCTTAGTAAATACGTTAAGCTTTTTATTAATGTCTTTTGAAATAAAAGAAACTTTTTTTTTGAAACCTTGAGCATATGAAGTTGAGTCTGCTGAAAGATACAACAACTCAGGCTTACTTGGGTCAAGGGTAATATTGCAAAGATAGAGTGAATTAATTCCTGGGTGCCTTAAGCTCACGTTTATAATCCTTGCTACTCAGGATGCTGATATCTAAGGATCACAGTTCAAAGCCAGCCTGGGCAGGAAGCCCGTAAGACTCTTTATCTCCAGTTAATCACAGAAAAATCCATAAGTGGAGCTGTGGTTCAAGTGATAGAGTGCTCGCCTTGGGCTAAAGGAGCTTAGGGACAGCATCCAGGCCCAGAGTTCAAGCCCCCAGGACCTCTCCCTCTTCCACACCTCCCAAAAGGCATTCTTCTTGCTAGTATAAGCTTAGGAAACAAGAGGTTTGGGAGTTACTAGGGGCTTATAAGGACTAGACTAGCTAGTCAGGAACCAAGGCAATGCTCTGTTCCTTTGAAATATTTACTATGTAGCACAGTCTGGCCTTAAATTTGATGGCCTGCTTCAGCCTCCCAAGTGCTGAGATTATAGGCATGTGCCACCATACCCATCCTTGTTCTGTTGTTCAGGAGTGTCATTCTATGCACCTTCCTTTGTGTTCTTCCCCTTGCCTGACATTTATTTATTTATTTATTTGGTTGGTTGTGTGGCTTGAACTCTGGGCTTGGGCACTGCCCCTGAGCTCTTCAGATCAAGGATAATATCCTACCCCTAGAGACACAGAACCACAGTGACATTTCCCATTTCCTAGTAGTTAATTGGAGATAAGACTCTCACAGTCTTTAGTGCCCAGGCTGGCTTTGAACATTGATCCTCAGACCACTGCCTCCTGAGTAGCTATGATTACAGGCATGAGCCACCTCACCTGGCCTTGCCTGACTTCTTTAGGTCCTCATGTATACTGTCCAAGCCAGTTGCTCAGGCACATCTCTATACCTTGATGTACCATTTAACTATAGAGGAATGGGTAAGTGGTAAGTGCTACTAGGCTGGGGTGCTAAGGATATGGAGCTATGTTAGAATGCTTGCCTAGCATGCCTAAGGCTCTGGGTTTGTTCCACCTCTAGCTCTGCAAACACATACACACACCCTTTGATGCATGAGCCATGTCCAGATCATAGCAACGGAAAAACTCCCAGGTAAAGGAAATAAAGGAGGAAGCTGGTGCTGATGGCTTACAACTGTAATCCTTTGTACTCAGGAGGCTAAAATCTGAGGATCACTGTTCAAAGACAACCCAGACAGGAAAGTCCATGAGACTGTCCCCCCATGCCCTGGGGCATAAACTCAGGGCCTAGTGGGCACTGTCCTTGAACACTTGCTCAAGGCTAGCACTCTACCACTTGAGCTACAGCATAACTTCCAGCTCTTTATGTGGATGTATCACCAAGGAATCAAACCCAGTGCTTCCTGCATGCTAGGCAAGCACACCAGGGCTATACTCCTGGACCTTCTTGAGACTCTTTATCTTCAATTAACCAAATGCTAGCCCCCAGACACTCCTCCCACCCCACCCACATACACACCAATGAAAGCACAAAAGTCCTTATACTAGAGCATGTTCAGGTTATTTAAGGATCTAGTAGCAGGTGCTGGTGAGAGGAAGGACAAATTAAGGAGAAAGGAAATAAGGGCCCTATGAAAGTCACTGTAAGGTCTTCAGCATTAATCTTGAACTGGGAGGGTCTGGTGGAGATTTTCCAGGAAAAGCCTATGAAGCATTAATACTCAGAAGCAGTGTCTTCTACAGACTTCACCTTAAGACTGGGATGTCCTAGCTTTAGGTGAGTAGCTTAAAGTTTGTTCCAAGTTCTCTATTCCTCATTGCCCAATCCCTGTTCTATCTAACTCAATCTTTTCTTTCTCTGTATTAGCTAATTATGTGGTACTAGGGCTTAAACTCAAGGCCCAAAACTTGCTAGGCTTTTATATCCACATAGAGCTTCACATTTTTTGTTTGTACTATGGGGGAGGTGTACTGAGGCTTAATCTTGGCCTGGATACTGTCTTCTGGCTTTTTCATTCAAGGATGCCTTTTTACCACTTTATCTACAGCTCTATTTACAAGCTTTTCTTTTTTCCTTTTTTTTTGGGGGGGGGCAGTCAGTCATGGGACTTAAACTCTGGGCTTGGGCATTGTTCCTGAGCTCTTCAGCTACCACCATGCCCCTTGAGCCACAGTTCCACTTCCAGTTTTCTGGTGATTAATTGGAGACAAGAATCTTAAGGACTATTTAATACCTGGGCTGGCTTTGAATTGCAATCCTCAGATCTCAGCCTCCAGAGTAGCTGGGATTACAGACGTGAGCCACTGCACCATTTACAAGCATTTTATTCAAAGTAATAAATGACAAAAATTTTGCTAGTTTAAGATGTACCAACATTAGCGCACTGTCTGTTTTGATACATATTGTGATATAATAAATGATATGACAAATTAGCTAATTAGTATATTCAAATATTCTTAACATGGGCCCACTTGCCACTGCAAAAGAAGTCAAAGATAAACACATCATTTATTTTAGCAGACAAATCTTATTAGGATAGGAGGTAGGATGAAAGGGATAATCTCCAATTAACTGGTTTCGTACAGAGAATGATATAGTGAAAAAGCCTTAGAGGCAAACAGTCACAGACAGGTTCATGAACAGAGATTAGCTTTGAGACTTCTCCATCTGCTGAATGGCATTCACAAAAAATAAGAAAAGAAATTGTATGAAGTACCTAATACTCTGACATCATGCCAAAAAAAGTGCTCTTCAAATGCTAATTCTCAGCCCAGCACCAGTGGCTCAGCCTGTGATTCTAGCTACTCAGGAGGCTGAGATCTGAGGATCATGGTTTAGCCCAGGCACTAAAGACTGTGAAACTCATCTTCAGTTAACAATAGACAAGGGGAAGTGGGGCTGTGGCTCAAAGAGTAGGGAGGTAGCTTTGAGCTGAAGAGCTCAGGGACAGTGCCCAGGCCCAGAGTTCAAGCCCCTCGACCAAAAAAAAAAAAAAAAAAAAAAAAAAATCTTACCACAGGGCCAGGAGTTTAGCTTAGTGGTAGAGCTACCCTAGCATGCACCAAGATGTTGGTTCGATGCCTCGGTATCACATACGTAGAAAAAGCTGAAACTGATTCTTTGGCTCAAATGGTAGTACTCTAACCTTGAGAAAGCCCAAGGACAGTACTCAGGTCCTCAGTACAAGCACCAGAACTGGCCAAAAAAAAAAAAAAAAAAGAAAAGAAAATCTTAAGGTATCTGGGCCTGTTTGGTTTTCTTAAAACCCATGGGTTTGCACCATGGATAGTGAGTAGAGTGATTTTTTTTTCTTCCAGATAGAAAAGAGTTCGTTATAGAACATACTTCATGCTAAGTAGAGTAAATTCTTAAAAAAAAAAAAATTAAAGCCATGGTCCCATGGTAAATTCCTCAAAGCCATTGGAATAAAAGCAGTTTTCCCTAGGCATTATTTGTTATTCCCATTGGCAGTGAGTAAAAAGATGTTGGCAACTCTGGTCAAATACAGGAAGAGGTCCTATACAGGTAAAGCAGTAGCTTAGAAAAGATGCATGCAGATCTCAGGTAAGATCCACTCTTACTTAATCTGTGCAAGCTATTTCTCTACTGGTAATATCCATTTCCAGGCTATAGTGAAATGTTTAGATTGAGGATGTCTTTCTTTCATGGCATTGAGGAGTTTGATGTCCTCTGTGTCCAGGAGCCAACTTTTCATGTTTAGTGTGATGAGACTAGGCAGGCGAAGCACACACTGGCTCAGCGCCTTCACTGTGGTGGCTTGAACTTTGATGCAGTGTGTGAAGTACCTGGAGATGTCCAGCTCTTGCAAAGCTGGCAAGTTATCCAGTGCCTGGAAGAAAGTTCTGTATCCTTCTTCTGTGATCTTGTGATTAAGTGAAAGGTTTAACTCCTCAAGTTTCTGGTAACCTCCACTGATTGCTGCTTTGGCTACAAAGATAAACATTCATGAGATCAAAATCTTGAGGACTTCTTTTGGTAGACCTCTTCTCCAACCACTACCACTGATCAAAGGGAGACGTGTCCAATATAATTCATGTTTGTTTGGTTTGATTTTGTCTTCTTGTGCCAGTATTGGCTTAAATCCAGAACCTTGCACCCTCATTTAGCTTTTTGAGAAAATTAATAATAATAAAGGTTTTTTTTGGTAGGTTATGGGTCTTGAACTCCCCATGGGCACTGAGCTCTTCAGCTCAATGCTTTTGCCCTACCCCTGGGCCTGGGCATTGGCCCTGAGCCTTTCAGCTCAAGGCTCCTGCCCTACCCTTTAGCCAAGCCCCACTTCCCATTTTCTAGAGGTTAATTGGAGATAAGAATTTCAGGTCCTTTTGTGTCCAAGCTGACTTTGATTCTTGATCCTCAGATCTCAGCCTCCTGAGTAGCTAGGATTACAGGCATGCCTGGCTAATAAATAATATTTTTAAAAAAGCAAAAGGGATTAGGGGCCGGAACTTTGGCTTGCTGGTAGAGTGCTTGCCTAGCATACACGAAGATCTAGGTTCATTTCCTTGGTACCACATAATAGAAAGATCCAGAAGTGGTGCTGTGGCTTAAGCTCTAGACTTGAGAAAGTCCAAGGACAGTGCTCAGGCCTTGAGTTGAAGCCCCAGGACTGGCCAAAAAAAAAAAGCATGGCATAAGCAGTGGAGTAGTTTCATCAGAAACAAGGCTCGGAGTTCAATTCTGGTTACACATATACACACAGAACACAAAGTAACACTTACTAAAGCTGAAAGTTGTAGTAGGTTTTGTTGTATTTTGTTTCCTAGTACCAGGTTTTAACTCCAGTACCTTATATTTCCCTTACTTGCTTTGGAATGTTCTACCACTTGAGTAGTTCCTCCTTTCCCTCACACTCTCTCCCCACTTAAGGGGGCTGAGATCTAATGATTGCAGTTCAAATCCATTCTGGAGAAATGCTTGTCTGTACCCACTCTTTATCCACTTGCGACATCAGCCCAACCTGTGTTTATTGAATGCCTCCCTAAGAGCCCCTATTTTTCCATAGCTGGGTGACCCTGGACAACAGGTCCAGAATGTAATAGGGAAGGCTAATCTTGAATTAACCACTAAAAAGCTAGAAGTGGAGCAGTGGTTCAGGTGATAAGAGCGCTAGCCTTGAGTGGAAAAGCTCAGGGACACTGTCAGGCCCTGAGTTCAAGCCCAGGATTGGCACAAACACAAATACACACATACATTTTCCCCCCCAGTCTTGGGGTTTGAACTCAGGGCCTGGGCACTGTCCTTGGTCTTTGTCATCACAAGTGCTCTACCACTTGAGCCACAGCACCACTTTTCAGCTTTTTCTGTGTATGTGGTACTGAGGAATCAAACCCAGAGTTTCGTGCATGTTAGGCAAGAACTATACCACTTGGCCACACTCCCAGCCCACACTGTTGTCTTACTTTTTTCCCTTTTTTTATGCGTGCGGGGCTTGAACCCTGGGCCCAGCCACTGTCGTTAAGCTCTTCAGCTCAAGGCTAGCATCCTACCACTTTGAGCCACAGCACCACTTCCATACACACACATTTAATGGGCAAAATCTAACCTGTGGTAAAAGAAAGCAACATAGTAGTTACCTAGGGTGCCATGGGGACTGGAGATGCTCTACCTTCTAATCTGGTTGACTTCCCTTAAAACTCTAACAAATTCATAACAAAAGGCCAGCATGGTGGTTCCCCCTGTAATCCTATCTACTCGGGAGGCTGAGATCTGAGGATCAAGGTCCAAAGCCAGCCTAGGCACAAAAGGACCTGAGACTCTTATCTCCAGTTAACCTCTAGAAAATAGAAAGTAGGGTTAGCCTCAAGGGTAGGACAGTAGACTAGAGCTGAAGGGCTCTGGGACAACACCCAGGCCCAAGCCCTATGACCCACAAAAAAAAAAAAAAAAAGTCAAATATTCATTGATTTTTATATTGATTTATGTGTATATTCATCTTTAATTGTTAAAAAAACAAATACTTGTTTAGGTGTCTAAACAGAGACTTGAATGGGACGTAGTTTGATAACAGAGTTGGCCTAGCATATAAATTCAATCCTCGGTGCCACAAGAAAGAGAGGTGGGGGAGGGAAGGGAAGGAAGTCCTTTAAAGATAGCTTACCAATTTCCATGACACTGTCATCACTCAACGTCTGGAAGAAGGAGAGGACTCTGAGATTTGGAAGCTGTTGACACTGCTGGACAATCAGTTTGCCTACTTGTTGAATTCCATCCCCAGTGGGTAGGTTCAGTTCTTCCAGGTTAGTAAGAGAACCTAAGGTGGAAGCTGTCAAAGGAGATTTTTGAGAAGTGGGGAGGGGGAAAAGCACAGTAACAGTGACAGAAGGTAATGGGTGTACACTGCATCTATATGTGAAAATATCACAACTCTCCCTTGCTCCTTCAATTTAAGCATAATAATAAAAACTTACATCTCTTATGAATGGTAATGCACAGTTTTTATTGTCGTTACTACTTTTCTAAAAATGAAAATTTTAAATTGTTAAAATGATGTACCAAGGGGTTATAGTTATATAACTTAGGTCAAGACTTTTTCTCTCTGGATATATATTTGTCTGCCTGTCTCTATCCATCTATATCATTTTTCTTTGTGGGTTGTGGGGCTTGAACATGGGGCCTCAACACCATTTTTTCCCCCCAGCCCTGGCACTTGAACTCAGGATCTGAGTACTGTCTTTGGGCTTTTTCCTCTAAGTGCTCTGCCATTTGAGTCACAGCACCACTTCTGGCTTTTCTATGTATGTAGTACCAAGGAACTGGTAGTACCAGCGAACTGAACCCACATCTTCGTGCATGCTAGGCAAGCATTCTATCAGTAGGCCAAACTCCCGACCCCTCAGCACCATTCTATTTTGCTCAAGGGTAGTGCTCTACCACTTCGAGCCACAGTATTACTTCTGGTTTTCTGGAGGTTAACTGGAGATAAAAGTCTCATGCACTTTCCTGCCCAGGCTAGAATTGAACCATGATCTTTAGATCACAGCCTCCTGAGTAACTAGGATTACAGGTGAGAGCCACTGGCACCTAGTTTAACAGTACATTTCTTTTTTACTTTTTCTTTCTTTTCCTTTTTTTTTTTTTTTTTTGTGTGTGTGTGTGTGTGTGAGTCGGTCTTGGGATTTGGGAGCTGGGCCTGGGAGCTGTCCCTGAGCTTTTCAACTCAAGGCCTACTGCCCTACCCTTGGCCTGGGCGTTGTCCTTGAGCCTTTCAGCTCAAGGCTACCACCCTACCCCTTAAGCCACAACACTGATTCTGGTTTTCTGGTGGTTAATTGAAGATAAGGAGTCTCAGACTTTATTTTCTGGGCTGGCTTTGAACAGATCCTCAGATCTCAGCCTCCTGAGTAGGTAGGATTACAAGCATGAAACACCGCACCCATCTGAGGAGTGATAAATTTCTTTTTGGACATGTCACCCCTTCCCTGGCTCTTTCTGTTTGTCCTTCCTATTCCCATCCACAAGCCATGTAGCCCATTTTCAACATGGTGTCTAGTGAGTGCTGTCATATTTTTCCCTCAGTTTCTATGCTCACCCTCACCCTCTGAACGACAGATAAGCAAACAAACTAGCTTTTGCCATTGCTTCTAAGTGGTACCATGTAACCACTGTATATACAGCATTTACATCTACAGATGGCTTAAAGTACCTAGGAAAGTGTTATATGCAAACACAAAACCATTCTATAGAAAGGGAGAAGAGAGTCCTAGAAGCAATCTCCAGGGATATTGAGGGACAACTGTATGTATATACCTTGCTTTCTTGTGGCTAATAGTAAAAAAGGGACTTTGTGTGTCTGGACCATGCAGGAATAGGAATAAACACAGCTTTGTAAACATACCAAATTTTTCTGATGTTTCTTTATCAGGAAAATATTGTAGGTCAAGATTTAATATCTTCAGGGAAGTAAAATTTGGCAAAATGGTGACTGTGGGAGAAAAATGAAAATTTAGTTATGATATCCTTGTAACAAAGGGTAATATTTTTAACAAACAGTCTTGTAAAAATGACGTTAAAATTCACAATGAGGGGCTGGGAGTTTGGTTTAGTGGTAGAGTGTGTGCCTAGCATGCATGAAGACCATGGTTCGAGTCCCATGACTGCCAAATTAAAAATAGGACTGAGTGCCAATGGGTCACATCTGAAATCCTAGCTTACTTAAGAAGCTGAGACCTGAGGATTGAGGTTCAAAGCCAGCCTGGCCAAGAAAAACCATGAGCTTTTTAATCTCTAGTTACTCAGCGAAAGCTAGAAGTTCTCTGACCATAATTGTATTTTTACTGCCAGTCCTGAGGTTTGAAGTTAGGATCTAGGCACTGTCCCCGAGCTATTTATTTATGTTTGCCAGTCCTAGGCTTAAGCTCAGAGGCTAAGCACTGTTATTGGACTTTCTCAAGGCTAGAGCTCTACCCCTTGAGCATCAGCACCACTTCTGGCTTTTTTCTATGCATGTGGTATTGAGGAATCGAACCCCGGTCTTCGTGCATGCTAGGCAGGCACTCTACCACTAGGCCAAACTCCTGGCTCTGTCCCTGAGCTTTTGTGCTCAAAGATTAGTACCCTACCACCTTCAGCCACAGTTCTCATAGCTTTCTCTGTCTTGCTTTGAGTGTACTCAATTCTCAGTATTATCTCAGTCTCTTGTGTAGCTAAGATTATAGACATGAGCCACAAGTATCTGACAATTGTATTTTTATTTATTTTATTTATTTTTATATCATTACTGGGGCTTTAACTCAGAACCTTGTGTTCTCATTCAACCTTTTTGCTCATGGCTGCACTCTACCACTTAAGTCACCTCAGGGTTGCTTTTTTTTTTTCTTTGATGTTTTTGTTTTTGCCAGTCTTGGGCCTTGAACTCAGGCCTGGGCACTGTCCTTGGGCTTTCTCAAGGCTAGAGCTCTACCACTTGAGCCATATCACCACTTCCGGCTTTTTCTATATATGTGGCATGCTAGGTAAGCACTCTATCACTAGGCCAAACTTTTGGCCCCCACCTCCAGGCTCTTTTGCTAAACTGGAGATAAGAGTATGGCAGATTTGCTGCTTGCGCTTTCTTTTCACTAAGATGCTCAGATCTCAACCACTGAGTAACATATAACATTATAGTCATAGGTGTGAACAATTAGTATCCAGAAACAATTTCATTTCTGTTCTGAATTCTGACTTTTTAGGTTACTTGATAAGGCTTTATCCACAGAGCATTTTAAACCAAAAATTTAATATTGTTTATTCTTACCAAATGGGGTGACTTCAAAACAACGTCCAGAAAACTGAATTTCTTCAAGTTTCTTACATGAAACAAGTGCATTTGCAAGAGACTCAAAGTCCGATAAAACATAACTTTTAAAATAGAAAACTCGAAGGTCTGGAGAATTCTGAATCAATTGAACTGTAAAACATGAGGTTGTGGGATGTTGGAGAAAACTAAATTTCTATCACAAATTTATCATTCATGTTTTTTCCCCAACTATAGAAGTTTAAACAAGGCACCATAAATGTAATGATTTAAAGAATCATGCTACTTTGGGTATGTTCAGGTTCTACAGCTCAGAAGTAAGCACCATGAACTTGGATAAATTCCTGATCCTCTCTGGGGATCAGTTCTCTATTCTATAAATTATGGGTTCAGTAATATCATCTTTAGCTTTAACAATGTGTCTGTGTTGGTAGCTTGCATCTGTAGACTAAGAATGCTATAAAAGGACAAAGGTTGGGCTGGGCGCTGGTGGCTCACATCTGTAATCCTAGCTACTCAGGAGGCTGAGGTCCAAGGATCACGGTTCAAAGTCAGCCCAGGAACAAAAAGTCCATGAGACTTTTTTTTTTTTTGCCAGTCCTGGGCCTTGAACTCAGGGCTTGAGCACTGTCCCTGTACTCTTTCCTCAAGGCTAACACCACTTCTGGCTTTTCTATGTATATAGTACATACATAGAGTGCTCAGCAGGCACTCAGCCACCAGGCCAAACTCCTGGCCCTTCCATGAGACTCTTATTTCCAGTTGACCCCTAGAAAACTGGAAGTGGGGCTGTGACTCAAGCAGAGCGATAGCCTTAAGCTGAAGTGCTCAGTGACGATACCCAGATCTAGAGTTCACGCCCCACGACTGACAAGAAAGGGAAGGAAAAGAAGAGGAGAGAGAACGAAAGAATCGGGGAAGGAAGGGCAAAGGAATAAGCTAGTCTGTTGCTGTAGTTCACATGGTAGAGCGTCACTCTAGAAAGCAAGTAAGGGAAATGCAAGGGCCTGAGTTAGAGCCTGGTATTAGGAAATAAGCAAACAACAACAAAACCCACTACAACTTTCAGCTTTAGTAAATGTTGGTTTGTGTTCCTGTGTGTGTGTGTGTGTGTGTGTGTGTACATGTGTAACTAGCATTAAACTCAGAGCTTTATGTTTCCTATGAAACTGTTCTACCACTTGTGCCATGCTTTTTTGCTTTTTAGTGGTTTTTTGCTTGCTTGCTTGAGCAAGCTCCCCACCCCCCCTAAAATGTCAGTCCCGGCTTGGACTAAGGGCCTGAGCACTGTCCTTGGGTTTTTTTTCCTCAAGGCTAGAGCTCTACCCCTTGAGCTTCAGCACCATTTCTGGCTTTTTTTTTTTCTACGTATGCGGTACTGAGGAATTGAACCTAGGTCTTCATGCATGCTAGGTAAGCCCTCTACCTCTAGGCCAAACTCCCGGCCCCCTTTCTTTCTTTTTCCTTCTTGTTGGTCATGTGGCTTGAACTCTGGGCCTGTGTACTATCCCTGTAATGCTCAGGGATATCTCAAGGCTAGTGCTCTACCACTTAAGCCACAGTGCCACTTCCAGTTTTCTGGTGGTTAATTGGAGAGTCTCACAGACTTTCATGGCCAGGCTGGCTTTGAACTATGATCCTCAGCTCTCAGCCTCCTCAGTAGCTAGGGTTACAGGTGTGAGCCACCGTCACCCAGGCTTGAACAAGCATTTTCTTAAGCAGAAAAGCTAGGTGATGGTACCCAGATTCTGAAGACAAGCTGTGGTCTCTAGGAGTGGGGAAGGGTAGGAAGGGGGGAAGAATTGAAAATTTGGAGTCATAATTTGTTTGTGAACCTACGTGTCCTGTGTTGAATGAATTTGAACAAATGACTTCACCCTGTTTGCCTCAGTTTCCTCAGCTATAAAATAGTTACCTTAAAGATGTGAAGATGATGGCCGGGAGTTTGGCCTAGTGGTTAAAGTGCTTGCCTAGCATGCATGAAGACCCGGGTTCGATTCCTTGGTACCACATACATAGAAAAAAGCCAGAAGTGGTGCTGAGGCTCAAGTGGTAGAGCTCTAACCTTGAGAAAGTCCAAGGACAGTGCTCAGGCCCTGAGCTCAAGCCCAGGACTGGCAAAAAAAAAAAAAAAAAGATGTGAAGATGAAGACTTCATGACAAGCTTATAACAGTCATAGCTCTCTACTTTCCTAATGTGTTATTCCCACAAAGTATACAATATAGGCTATACCAAATCACAGAAGTTTAACTACTAAATAAATTATTGGTCAAATAACTCCCAAATGACACAAAAATAAGTCAGTTTCATTCTCACCAAGTCTGGAGGAATCTTTCTCAGATAAAACTTGAATCCATAATTTCTTCATATGATGGAACATTGGGAATTCTTCAGGAATGACTGAAAACACATCTTGTTGATTGTCTAATTTCACAGATAGTTCTTTAAGGCATGGGAACTTGTCCAAGTTAGCTAAGATTTGATCTGCAAAGCAACACAGTTTATTTTGGTTCATAAGCTATTCTGGTTAGCTTTTTTGCACTGGTCCTGGGGCTTGAACTAGGCCTAGACACTGTCCCTGAGGTTTTTTTTTTTTTTTTTTGCCAGTCCTGGGCTTGAGCTCAGGGCCTGAGCACTGTCCTTGGACTTTCTCAAGGCTAGAGCTCTACCACTTGAGCCTCAGCACCACTTCTGGCTTTTTTCTATGTATGTGGTACTGAGGAATTGAACCCGGGTCTTCATGCATGCTAGGCAAGCACTTTAACCACTAGGCCAAACTCCCGGCCCTGTCCCAGAGGTTTTTGCCCAAGATCAGTACTCTACCACTTGAGCCACAGCTCTACTAACAGCTTTTTTTTGTTGTTGTTTGTTTGTTTTAATTGATCGTGGGGCTTGAACTCTGGACCAGGGCACTGTCCTGGAACTCTTCAGCTCAGGGCTACTGCCCTACCTTTGAGCCACTGTGTCATTTCCAGTTTTCTGGTGGTTAATTGGAGATTAGAATCTCACTGGCTTTGTAGTGCCTGGTAGGCTTTGAACCTTAATCCTCAGATCTCAGCTTCCTGAGTAGCTAGGATTACAGGTGTGAGCCATGGTGCCTGGCTCTACCTTTTTTGATTGTTTAGTGGAGATTAGAGTCTCACAGACTTTCTTGCTGGGCTGTCTTCCAGTCATGATCCTGCTCTGTATCAGTCTCCTGAGTAGCTAGGATTATAGGCATGAACCACCAGTACTAGAAGAGTAAAGTCTTAGTATTCGTACCTCCAGTTAATCAGCAAAAAGCTAGAATAAGCTGGGCACTGGTGGGCCTGCAGTCCTAGCTGCTTGGGAGGTTGACAGCCAGAAGATTGAGGTTCAAAACCAGCCTAGGCAGAAAAGTCCTCAAGATTCTACCTCCAAAATAATCAGCAAACAGTGAGGCAATGAGGCTATAGATGATACAGCACCATCTGAGTAAGCAAGGCAAGAGAGTGTGAGGCCCTAGGTTCAAGTTACAGTATCCACAAAATAAATGCCTCTAGCTAGCGTAACTTTATGAGAATAAAGGAAGAGCAAGGGGAGGAGAAATAAGATTGATGAGGATGTGGAGACCTTGAAACCCTTGCACATTTCTTCTGGGAATGTAAAATGGTGTAACCACTGTGGAATAGTTTAGAATGGCTGACTCATAAACCATATGAGCCAGCAATTCCACTCCTAGGTATATATCCCACACAGTTTAAAACAAGGACTCAAACAGGTATTTAGAACCCTGTGGTGCATTCCAATATGATTCACAAAAGCCAGTGATAGAAACAATCCCAGCTGTCTATGGACAAATGAATGGAGATAGCATGATGGCTCACACCTGTAATCGCAGTTACTTAGAAGGTAGAGACAGGAAGATAAGGGTTTGAAGCCATCTTGGGCAAAAACCTTTCCATGATGTTATCTCAAAGAATGAGTCAGGTGTGGTGGGTTCATTGAGAACACATGGCAACAACATGGCTGAAGCAGTAAGCAGCCTAGCAAGCATAAGCCCTGAGTTTAAACCCCAGTACCATATACAAAAAAAAGCTATCCAAAATATATTCAAGGATACCGTGTCGCTGGACTGTCTCCGAGATATGAAGAGATTCCAAGAAAGGCAGGGTGAGAAGCAGATCTTGCTCTGTGGCACTGAGCTCAAGGTGGTCTATGGAACACTTGGTGACAGAGGCCCTGTGCTGCTCCAGGGCTGGGCAGATGCTTTCCAGGAAGCTGCTGCTGTTTGTCAAACAGATTTCAATGCGTTGAGAAGCTGCGAAAACAGTCGTGAGAACTTGGAGCATCTCCTGGTCGGCAGTATCCATATTGCTCACCTGGATTTGCAGCAGGGGGATCTTGTGGGGCGGGGGAGACAGTTTCCAGTAGCCGCCTCTGATGTCTGGGAGCCTGATGATTTTCGTGTTCATATGCCTGTGTATGTTCTCTCGTTTCTCAGCAATGTTTTGCTCAATTTCCTTCAGAGACTCAAAGGCAGCTGCGTAGTCTGGATCTACAGCTGGTATCTGTGATTTGTTATAACATGCTTCCAGGTCTGGCGTACATGGTCGGGGTGGTGATTTCTTCCCATTTAGGGTGACTTTGATGCTCCTCAATACTAACAAGCTTTCTGGATATTCAAAGAAGTACTCTGATGCAAGTTCTTTCAAATCTAGTGTTCTTCCTTGAAAAAACTGCAGGAAAAATGGAGAACACGCAGCCATCGTATTGCTATGATAAGCGACTTTTAGAGCAAGATCCAGCAATCGCAATGAAGCATATGCAAAGAAAGTCTCTGGATAGATCTTCCACATATCCCACATTAACTGCATGGGCGGCGAACTTTCCAGCTGGAACTGCAGGTACTCATCATTTTCGGGTATACTCTGCAGTGAGTCATTATGATCCAACAACTGCAACAAATGAGATACCAGTTTTGGTCCCACCTTTGTTGAAGGTTGGCTAGAGACATAAATCAAAAACTTCTTATAGAGAAATACAGCCTTCAAGGAGGAGTTAATTTCTTTCAAAAAATTAAGTCCCAACTCTTGCTCATCCTGCTGATCTGAATCCAGGAGTTCAATCAGTTTCATCCCAGCAAGGAATTCTTGGAAAGCTGGATTTAAAAAGCGATAGACTGGTCTTAGTCGCTGGGCAGTAAACTTGCTCAGGAAGCATGTGGTTAGACTTTCATCTTCATCCAGTCCTATTTCTATGAGGTCATCACCATTAAACTCAAAGCGAGATGCAAAAAGCCCTTTCAAGGCCAGCTGGCCACAGGAGGACACTGTTGCTTTCAGAAGTTCGGTGTTCTTTTGTTCCCTAGAGGAAACATGTTCCATATAGGACTTGAAAACTGCCACATCATCAAAAAACTGGTCTAAAGGGTGCTGAGACCAATTAGCCCAGAGGGCTGCTAAGAACAGTGGAGTCTTCTGAATTCCCTGTAAATCTTGGTTGGTTTTAAAATAAATCATAAACTTTACCAGACGGATAAAATTATATGGGCAAAGAGTCCGTAATATACACAGAGTGTTATAGAAGGGAAAATCTTGAATGTCAAGAATAGTATGGAGGTATCGGCGAACGTCCCGGGTTCTGTTTCTATGGGTTGCAATCAGTAAGCAGGTCCGTGATGTGTGGTTTCTGAGAATCAGCTTCTGTATGGCCTGAGGGATTGAGTACATTTCACTATAGTCATCCAGAAGGAATAGCACCTGGTTCTTGAGCTGCTGGATGATGTTCCTCAGGGACTCTTCTTCAGTAAGAGCATCTTCTGTCCCTAGGAGCTGGTCATGAATGATGTCGGCCAGTCCCTGGTCTTGTCTGATAGAGCGGAGGGAGAGGTAGAAGACCAGCCGGAACCTATATAGCAGGGGACAGCATCCTGATGCCCAGAGAAAAGCGATTTTCTTCAGAAAGACTGTCTTCCCACTCCCCATATCTCCCTCCACACACATGATGGAGTTCAGATTGGCCAAGACCTCAGGCATCATCAGGGTTTCTTGGGTTGTGCTGCTGATGTGCTTAGAGACAATGGACAGATCACAACCCAGAAATCTGTCAGTGGGTTGATTGGGAGAGATCCCAAGTAAAGACATGTGGCGAAAACTAGCTTTGATGTAGGCTGCCCTCAGTTGCTCACTCAGTCTTTTTGCCTCTCTCAACCACCTCGGTGCTCCCTCTGTGGAGAAAGAGAGGCACAGTTAGAGTCACACTTACATCTCTCCAGTCCTAAAGACATGCTTTTGATACTGCATGATTCCATCACCATCTGAGACCTCTAGCTTGAGACCTTCTCTTAGCTCTCTCAGCAAAACCAGAACATAGGGACCATGTGCTCAGGTCTACGGCTTTCCATGGGGAATAAGACCCTATCCTTTCCCACTTAAAAATCTAGAAGAAGCTGGGTACAGTGTCTTTAAATCTCGGCTTATTTAAATCTGAGACTTGTGCACTGTGGGTTCAAACCTGCACTAAGCCTGGAGATGTCCTAGGAACTTCGGCTTTCTCTCCCATACATCCACAATCCAGTGCCCCTCCTCTCTGGACAATTATGAATACCCTTCCTTTTCCAACTCCTATATACAAATGTATTTACACATACATATAATCTCATGTACTGCTGGGCACCAGTGGCTCACGCCTGTTATCTTAGCATCTCAGGAGGCTGAGATCCAAGGATCAAGGTTCAAAGCCAGCCCAGGAAAGAAAGGCTCAGACTCTTTATCTTCAATAAACTACCAAAATAAAAAAGCTGGAAATGGACTTGTTGCTCAAGTGGTACAGCAAAGGAAACTCAGGACAGCCCCAAGACCAACACACACACACACACACACACCAGCTTGTGTTACTTCCAAGATTTTACCTGGCACTGTAGAATTAACTGCTTCTGAATCTTGCAGATTGCTTGTCTTTGTGGCTTCCTTTGAATACAATTAGGTTCCTTATTAATTAAAATTTGTATCAGAATGAAATATCATTAAGGACCATACATCTTCTAAACACAGATCACCCCAAAATAGCTTTACCCTTGAGGAATACCTCCAGTTCTGACTTTCTGCTGGTCAAACGAAACTAAGAGTTTCATGGATTTATCTATCTGGGATGGCTTCAAATCACAATCTTTGGGTCTCAGCTTTGACTAATTAGTATCATAAGAATGAGCTATCAGGGCCATGAGTTTGGCCTAATGGTAGAGTGCTTGCCTAGCATGCACGAAGACCCGGGTCCAATTCCTCGGCACCACATACATAGAAAAAGCCGGAAGTGGTGCTGAGGCTCAAGTGGTAGAGCTCTAGCCTTGAGAAAGTCCAAGGACAGTGCTCAGACCCTGAGCTCAAGCCCAGGACTGGCAAAAAAAAAAAAAAAAAAAAAGAATGAGCTATCAGTACCCAGCTTCCATGCATCTCTCTCCTCTCCTCTCTCTCTCTGTCTCCCTCTCTCATTCCTTCCTTTATTTTGTTCACCCAGCTTCCATGCATCTCTCTCTGTCTCTCTCATTCCTTCCCCTCCCCCTGCTTTTTTTTTGATTGCTTCATGGGTTCATGGGGCTTGAACTCTGGGCCTGGGCACTGTCCCTGGGCCCTTCAGCTCAAGGCTAGCACTCTACCACTTGAGCCACAGCGCTGCTTCCAGTTTTCTGGTGGTCAGTTGGAGATAAGAGTCGCCAGACAACCAGAAGTAGCGCTGTGGCAAAAGTCTCCTGGACTTTTGTGTATGAGCTGGCTTTGAACCATGATCCTCATAGCTCCACTTCCAGAGCAGCTGGGATTAGACACAGCCACTGGTGCCTCACATACACATACACTCTCTCTCTCTCTCTCTCTCTCTCTCTCTCTCTCTCTCTCTCTCTCTCTCTCTCTCTCTCTCTCTCTCTTTCCCTCTCTTCTGCCTCTCTTTCCCCTCCCTTTTTTTCTTTATTTTTTGCTTGAATTCCTGACCTGGGTGCTGTCCCTAAGCTCTTTTGTTCTAGGCTAGTGCTTTACAACTATAAGCTGCAGCACTACTTCTTGTTTTCTGGAGATAACCGTCTCATAGACTTTCCTGCCTGGGCGGTCTTTGAATGGTGATCTTTAGATCACTAAAGAATTTGGACTCATATCCAATTAATCACTATTTAAAAAAAAAACTGGAAGTGGGGCTGTGGCTCAGGGGTAGGTTGGTAGCCTTGAGCTGTAGAGCTCAGGGAAAACTCCTCGGTCCAGTGTTCCAAGTTGCATGACTGACCAAAGGGGGAAAAAAAAGAATCACATGGGGGAAGTGGTGTTGTGGCTCAAGTGGTAGAGCGATAGCTGTGAGCTGAAAAGCTCAGGGGCTTAGGGACAACTCCTAGGCCCAGAGTTCAAGCCCCACAAAGCAGAGGGAGGGGAGAAAAATCATATGGAATGTTTTGCCTGAAATGGCTTTGATCCTCAGATCTCAGCCTCCTGAGTAGCTAGGATTACTGGTGTGAGCCCAGGTGCCTGGAAGGCCTGATGCTTGTTGTTGTTGTTAGGGGCTACAGTTACACACATAAAACAGTGAGTACATTTCTTCTTGAACACTGTTCTCCCCTCTCATATTTTTCTCCCACTTTGCCTCCCTGACAACCCCTAAGATCTGATTTTCTTTTTTTCTTTTTGCCAGTCCTGGGGCTTGAACTCAGGGCCTGAGCATTGTCCTTAGACTTTCTCAAGGCTAGAGCTCTACCATTTGAGCCATAACACCACTTGCAGCTTTTTCTATGTATATGGTACTAAGGAATCAAACCTGGGTCTTTGTTCATGCTAGGCAAGCACTCTATCACTAGGCCAAACTCCTGGCCCAAGACCTAACACTTGTTTGAAAGTTTTCAATCACATGACTATGGAGTGCTAGAACAGAAACAGTGTTTGGGTTCATTACCTCGACTTCAGAATGTTCACAGTGACTCCGAGGGTCTGCCATCTTTTCTGTAGATTTCATATTTTGGAGAAATAGACAACTAGGAATAAAAGTTAAAAGTTATAATAATAGTTATATGCAGTATTGCATGCAATGAAGCATTTGTGCTAGGTTTTACAAAACACAGTTTCAGTGACATGATTAATTATAAAATAAACACTTTTGGTCAGAATCAATGTCATTTGCCACAAAGGATTCTCAACCATTGACATGTGCATGGTTTGAAAAGTGATGACATTCAGGGAATTGGATGGGACAACTGTATGTTTAACTCATGTAGATGAAAACCAACTGAAATTAATGTAAAAGGATTAAAAGTAAGCCAAGGGTCTGAGAATGTGGCTTAGTGGTAGAATGCTTGCCTAGCATACACAAAAACCTGGGTTCCATTCCTCAGTACCACATAAACAGAAAAAGCCTGAAGTTGTGCTGTGGCTCAAGTGGTAGAATGCTAGCATTGAGCAAAAAACTGCTCAGGAATAGCACCCAGACCCAGGACTGGCCAAAAAAAAACCCCAAAAAACAAAGTCAGGTGCTAGTGGGAAGAATAATAGGAGAATCACAGCCTAGACTAGGCTAGGCATATACACAGGACTCTTATCTAAAAAAAAAAAAAAACCCTTTAAAAAAGGCTAGAGCCATAGCTTAAGTGGTAGAGCACCTGCCTGGCAACTACATGGCCCTGAGTTCAAACCCCAGCACTGAAAAAAAATTAAAGCAAATTTTCATTACAAAATTGAAAAAAAGCTGGGTGGTAGCTCACACCTGTAATCCTAGCTATTCAGGAGGCTGAGATCTGAGATCAAGAATCAAAGCCAGCTCTGGCACAAAAGGACCTGAGACTCTTATTTCCAATTTACCCCAAGAAAATGGGAAGTGGGGTTTAGCTCAAGGGTAGGGTGGTAGCCTTCAGCTGAAGAGCACGGGGACAATGCCCAGCCCAGGGATAGGATAGTAGCCTTCAGCTGAGGAGCTCAGGGACAGCACCCAGGCCCCATGACCCACAAAAAAAAAAAAAAAAAAAAAAAAAAAAAAAGGGCTGGGAGTTTGGCCTCATGGTAAGAGTGCTCACCTAGCATGCATGAAGACCCAGGTTCAATTCCTCAGCTAGAAGTGGTGCTGTAGTTAAAGCTCTAGCCTTGAGCAAAATATGGCCAACGACAGTGCCCAGGCCCTGAGTTCAAGCACCAGGACTGGCAAAAAAAAAAAAAAAAAAAAAAAAAAACATTTAAAAAAATCAGCTATGTACCAGTGGCTCAAAGAGGCTGAGATCTGAAGACCACAGTTCAAAGCCAGATGGGCAGGAGTCTGTGACACTCTTATCTCCAATAAACCACCAAAAAAGCTAAAAGTACAGCTGTGCTTCAAGTGGTAAGAGTGTTAGTCTTCAGTAAATCAAGTTCAGAGACAGTGCCTAATACATGATCTAACCATATGATACTATTATTCCTCCTTCAGTCATTTAGGATACCATTGTAAACTGTATAACTTCAGAATTCCCAAATTCTGATAAAGTACTTCCTTAACTAGCCAAAATGTATCATCAGATTCCCACTGAACCAAAGCTGTTATAGATCTTCAAATAAACTATTTTAAGGTGCTTAATATAAATAAAACTGTACATATATACGCATTAACTATTCATTACCCAAGACATTGTTACAAGTCTTGTTTAGGACAGGTCCTGGTAGCTCATGCCTATAATCCTAATTACTCAGGAGGCTGAAATATAAGGATCATGGTTAGAAGCCAGTCTGGGCAGGAAAGTCTGTGAGACTCGTATCTCCAATTAACTAGCAGAAAAGCAGAAATGGAGCTGTGGATCAATGTGATAGAGTGCTAGCCTTGAGCAAATGAGCTCAGGGACAGAAAATGAAAATGATGGAATAGGGGTTGGGAGTTTGGCCTCGTAGTAAAGTGCTTACCTGAAGAACTGGGTTTGAGTCCTTGGTACCACATAGGGAAAAAAAAAAAAAAGCCAGAAATGGTGCTGTGGCTCAAGTGGCAGAGCTCTAGCGTTAAGAAAGCCTAAGGACAGTGCAGGTAAGGTGGCTCACACCTGTAATCCTAGCTACTCAGGAGGCTGAGATCTAAAGATTGTGATTCAAAGCCAGTCTGGGCACTAGTCCTTGAGACTCTTATCTCCAATTAACTACCAGAAAACTAGAAATGGCGTAATGGCTCAAGTGGTAGGGCAGTAGTCTTGAGCTGAAGAGCTCAGGGCCAATGCCCAGGACCAGAGGTAGGGCAGTAGCCTTGAGCTGAAGAGCTCAGGGACAGTACCCAGGTCCAGAGTTCAAGTCTCATGACAGAAAAAAAAGTTTATGAGTGTATTTCACATAACCAAAAACACATAAATATACATACAGATAACTTTATACAATCTGAATCAAAGGAGGTAAAGATGTCTTCCACAAAATGGGTAAGTCATTGACGTGCATTCAGTCATAAGACTCTAGCCCTTCATTCTATTCACCTGGGAGAATATCTGATGTGATCTTTCATTGGGTCATCATCTTCTTTCCATTCCTTCATACACAATCCACAGGAAAAACAATGCACAATGTCCTTAATTTCTAGAAGAAAGCAAATTTTATTTGTGCCCATGACACATGCATTCATCACTTCACAAGCAGATGATAATCCTTATTACATCTTCAGTAGCATTTTGTTTCAAAATGTAAGCTGACTGGTCACTCAGGAGGCCCACAAGATAGTTTAGTCATGGACTAAGTCCAGTGAAAGGTGAATGGGATTGGAGTCACTGGATATTCTTCCTCCTGCACTGAATAGCGTTCTTAAGAGGACTTTCTTGAGCCTGGGCATTGTCCCTGAGCTTTTTGTTGTTGGTGTTGCTATGGATCATGGGGTTTGAACTGGGCCTGGGCCCTGTCTCTGAGCTCTTCAGCTCAAGGCTACCACCCTACCCTCCAGCCAAACCCCACTTTCCATTTTCTAGAGGTTAATTGGAGATAAAGAGTCTCAGGGTCTTTTGTGCCCAGGCTGGCTTTGAACCTTGATCTTCAGATCTTAGCCTCCTGAGTAGCTAGGATTACAGGCATGAGCCACCATGCCTGCCTTTTTTTTTTTTTTTTTTAAATTAAAGAATTGCAGTCCAGGGCTGGGAGTTTGGCCTAGTGGGAGAGTGCTTGCCTTGCATGCATGAAGAGCCCGTTCCATTTCTCGGTACCACATACGTAGAAAATCCAGAAGTAGTGCTGTGGCTCAAGTGGTAGAGCTCTAGCCTTTGACAGTGCTTAAGCCCTGTGTTTAAGCCCCAGGACGGGCAAAATAAATAGATAGATAGATAGATAGATAGATAGATAGATAGATAGATAGATAGATCGATAGACAGACAGACAGATAGAATTGCAGTCTATCCCTTGATCCACAGCTCTGCTTCTGGCTTTTTGGTGGCTAACTGGAGATAAAGAGTATCTTGGACTTTCCTCCCTGATCTGACCTTGAATTGCGATCTTAGGATCTCAGCCTCCTGAGTTGCTGGGATTATAGGTATGCACCATCAGCACTGGGTGAGACTGGTTTTTTTTGTCAGTCATGGGACTTGAACTCTGGGCTTGGGCATTGTCTCTGAGTTCTTCAGCTCAAGGCTACCACCCTACCCCTTGAGCCACAGTGCCACTTGGAATTTTCTGGTGATTAATTAGAGATAAGAGTCTCAGGGTCTTTAGTGCCCAGACTGGCTTTGAACTGTGATCCTCAAATCTCAGCCTCCTAAGTAGCTAGAATTACAGGTGTGAGCCACAGTGCCTAGCTTTTTGGGAGCTTTCCTCAAGGCTCTACCACTTGAGCCACAGCACCACTTCCAGCTTTTGTATGTGTGTGGTACCAAGTAATTATGCATGTTAGGCAAGCACTCTACCACTAGGCCAAACTCCCGGCCCTGACACTCTTTTTTTTTTTTTGTCAGTCATGGGGCTTAAACTCTGGGCCTCGACACTGTCTTTGAGCTCTTCAGCTCAAGGATAGTGCTCTGCTACTATAAGCCAGAGCACCACTGCCTAGACTGTATTTCTTTAGAAAGAAATGAGTATGGAAATAATAGGCCCATCATTTTCCTTGCTCTCTTAGACATGGCTGAACTGGGGCAGAGGAAAGGAACCTTCACACTGGGCCAAACATTTCACTTCCAGAGCTTGCAGGATGAGTAGGCTCTCGAGGAGAGATGGAGTAGGTAAGCACTTTGGAGAGAAGCCTCGGGGAAGGCTGGCAAGAAAACACAATAACGAGTTGGGAGAAAGAAAAGAACACTCTTTTCTCAAATGTTTGTTGTGTTAATGGCCTATATCTTTTCTTTTTTTTTTTTTTTTTTTTTTTTGCCAGTCCTGGGCTTGGGCTCAGGGCCTGAGCACTGTCCTTGGACTTTCTCAAGGCTAGAGCTCTACCACTTGAGCCTCAGCACCACTTCCGGCTTTTTTTTTTTTCTATAAATGTGGTACCAAGGAATTGAACCCAGGTCCTCATGCATGCTAGGCAAGCACTTTAACCACTAGGCCAAACTCCCGGCCCCTGGACTATATCTTTTTAGGCAGGTTAATAAAGTTCATCCCTTATCTTGAATTGCTTTGACGTATTTGTGAGACCTACAAAATTACTCAGTTAAAAAGCTAGATGCGGGGCCAGGAGTGTGCATAAAGCCCTGGGTTCAATTTCTTGCTAACACATACACAGAAAAAGCTGGAAGTGCTGTGGCTCAGGTGGTAGAGTGCTAGTTTTGAGCAAAAAAAAAAAAAAAAACAGGACAGTGCCCAGTGTCCAGGTGCTGAGTTCAAGTCCCAGGATTACAATGTTGCGTTTCTCAGCTCCTATATAAACAGTTGTGGCCATCTCACTAGGACCTAGTTAAGATATATGATCAAGGAAAAAGAAGGAAAGGAGGGACGATACATAAGCATCCTGAGTTTCCAAGAATATTGTCTTGGCGTGTAGGAACAAGGGAAAGAAATGCGAATCATTCCAAACCCATTACTTGTAGTCACTGTTGGTCTGGGTCTCAAGACTTCAAGTTCAAAGACTGACAACTAAGGAAAGAATGAAAACCTAGGAGGTGATTTATTTTATTGCCAGTCCTGGCCTTGAACTCAGAGCATGGACACCACCCTTGGGTTTCTCACAGCTAGAGCCACAGCACCACTTCTGGCTTTTTTCTATGTATGTGGTACCAAGGAATCGAACCCGGGTCTTTGTGCATGGTAGGCAAGCACTCTACAACTCCCAGCCCCCTAATAATTTTTTTTAAAGCCCAGTGAAGGAATGTTAAACAAAGCAGACTCTTGTGTGCAGACTTATGTAAGCTCAAGATCATACCATCACATGAGGTTTAGCTGGTGACACATGGGAGGAAGTACTGCCTGTTGACTCACCTGTAAAGATGAGGCCTGCCTTGGCCAGAAGAGGAACTCCCCCAGGGTACTTGTGGGGCCAGTTCTTAAAAGTGTCTATGCGTAGTTCTTCATTAGCGAAGACACTGTCATTATCGTAAGCTTGAATAAAAAGTGTAGAGTGAGATCAGCAGACTTTGATATTGCCCAGTTCAAGCTATCTCTCCCTATTTACAAATGGAATATAAGGTATGGACTTGGTGTCAAAAAATATTGGAGTGGTTAGAAAACAAGCAGGAATTTAGATAAAATAAGACTGATCATGAGTTGCTGGAAGAGTGACTGCAAAACACCATGTCTTGTCATGCACTGATAGACATGTCCACCATGTCAATGAATTCTCATAAACTCTATGCCCAGGATAATCTTAACTACAATCCCCGAATTTCTACCTTCCAGGGAGATTACAGATTGAGCCAATATATTTGGCATCTTTTGGTCTTTGTCAGTCATGGAGCTTAAACTCTGGGCCTGGGTGTTGTCCCTGAGCTCTTCAGCTCAAGGCAACTGTCCTACCCCTTGAGCCAAAGCCCTACTTTCCATTTTCTAGTGGTTGTGTTGAAAGTTTCTAGGTCTTTAGTGCCCTGACTGTCTTTGAACCTCGATCCTCAGATCTCAGCCTCCTTGAATACTAAGGATTACAGACGTGAGCCATCATATCAGACTTCATATTTTATTTTTGAGACAGTAATGGTTTTGACCATAATGGTTTTGAACTCTCAATTCTTTTGCCTATACTTCCCAAGTAGCTGAGATTACAGAGATGTACAACTACACCTTTTGGGGGCCGAGTAATTCCATTCTAATAACTTTCTGCTGAGACCTGCAGTAGGGGTAAACAAGTGGGCCTCTTTATCCTGCCCACCTGTTGTGCTGATAGGCTCCCGCACCCAATATAAGGAGGGGAGTTTTAGAGAGAGAGAGAGATTCCTGCCTTGAGGAAGCTGCGTGGCGTCTCTGTTCCTGCTCCAGAGAAGCAAGGCTGAGTGCGGGAGGACAGTGGGCCCTCTCCTCTCGCGGCTTGGACTGGTTGGGGTGTGTTTTTCCCATCCCTCCTCAAGAGGGACTGGGGATGAAGGACCCCGACATACACCCATCCAGTATTTTGTATGTCTAGGTCAAGCAAGTGTGAAGTCCAAATCCTGACACCAGCAAAAACAAAACCTACAGAGTTCAGACTGACCCTGAAGTGCTAGTGTTACCAGTGTATGCTACTATACTTGGAACTAATACTAGGTTTCTTGTTATTAATTAATTTATTTATTTTTACCAGTCATGGGCTTGAGCTCAGGGCCTGAGCACTGTCCTTGGATTTTCTCAAGGTTAGAGCTCTACCATTTGAGCCTCAGCACCATTTCTGGCTTTTTTCTATGTATGTGGTACCAAGGAATCGAACCCGGGTCTTCGTGCATGCTAGGCAAGCACTCTACCACTAGGCCAAACTCCTGGCCCTACTTTATTTTTAGGTTTGTGCTAGTACTGAGGCTTAAACTCAAGGCCTACGTGCTCTTAGCTTTTTTTTTTTTGCCAGCTGGGGCTTGGACTCAGGGCCTGAGCACTGTCCTTGGGCTTTCTCAAGGCTAGAGCTCTACCACTTGAGCCTCAGCACTACTTACGGCTTTTTTTTTCTATGTATGTGGTACCAAGAATTGAACCTGGGTCTTCGTGCATGCGAGGCAAGCACTTTAACCACTAGGCCAAATTCCTGGCCCAGCTTTTTTTTTTTTTTTTTTTAATGCTGGTGCTCTACCACTTCAGCTTTTTGGTGGCTAATTGGAGATAACAGTATCTCAGATATGAGCCAGTCGAGGTGGGTCATGTATGTAATCCTAGCTACTTAGGAGGCTGAGATCTGAGGATCGAGATTCAAAACCAGCCAGGCTACTACAAAGCCCGGTGCCCATGAGACTCTTATCTCCAATTAATCACCAGAAAACTGGAAGTGGCGCTATGGCTCAAGGGGTAAGATGGTAGCCTTGAGCTGAAGAGCCTAGAGACAGTGCCCAGGTCCAGAGTTTAAGTTCCAAGACTGATCTTAAGGAAAAAAAAAAAAGCATCTCATATCATCTACACAGCTGGGTTTCAAATTGAGATTCTCAGATCCCAAGACTGGCTAGGATTAGAAGTATAAGTAACTAGTACCAGGCTATTACTTCTATTTTTAAGTCTGTATTATTTAATTCCTTAATTGAGTCATTTAAAAACAATTTCAAGCTGGCATGGAACCTCTCACCTGTAACCCCAGCTAATCACGAAGTAGAGTTCCGGAAGACCTCCGATTCAAGGCCAGCTTGGGCAAAAGGTAAGTGACTCCATTTCAACAAATTAATTTGGCTTTACAGTGATTACAAGTACATATTCCATCACACAAATGTCTGAGAGCTTAGATCTCCAATTAACTAGAAAAATACTGAACTGGCTATACAGCTAGGCTGAGTTCAAGACAAGGGCCTGGAATAAGAAACAATCTCTGAGCTTCTCGCATCTTGGCATGAAGGCTACTGTGGTTTGTTGTAATTCTCAGAGCACAGTTGATCATGTTTTGAAATACAAAATCTAATTACTATTGAGCACAATGGAAAAACGGGGAATATCTTTTAAAAGTGAAACACTTTTTATATGAATGGCTAATCTAGACACATTCTTTCTATTCCCACAAAAGAATAAAATCTTCAGTGTTTAAAGGGACAAAAAGCATAAGAACAACTAAACACAGCAAAACCATTGGGATATGTCTGAGTTTTCACCTGATGCCATAGGTAATTCTCTCTGGATCCAGGAATTCACAAAATGATCTCCCTGAGGAAAATAAAATACATGTTATAGATGGTTTGATGTATAACATGGATATCTGGAGAAAGAATTTCTCCCAAAAGGGAGGAGCCTTATTAGACAGTAGCAGAGCTGCCATAGAAACATTTTTTTTTTTTTTTGGCCAGTCTTGGGTTGAACTTGGCCTGAGCACAGTTCTTGAGCTTTCTTTTTTCTTTTTCTTTTTTTTTTGCCAGTCCTGGGCTTGAGTTTAGGGCCTGAGCACTGTCCTTAGACTTTCTCAAGGCTAGAGCTCAACCATTTGAGCCTCAGCACCACTTCTGGCTTTTTTCTATGTATGTGGTACCGAGGAATCGAACCCAGGTCTTTGTGCATGCTAGGCAAGCACTCTACCACTGTACCATTCTCCTGGCTCATCATTTGAATTTTGAATCCTAGTGTTGGAAAGGTTTTCTCGTGTGTATATGTGTGCTAGTACTGGGACTCAAAATCAGGACTTCATGCTCTAGCTTTGTTTTTTTAACTCAAGGCTCATGCTCTAGCACTTGAGCCATATCTCCATTTCTGGCATTTTGCTTGCTCTTTGGAGATAAGTATCTCTCAGATTTGCCAAGCATGGTGGCTCACACCTGTAATCCTAGCTACTCAGGAAGATGAGCTCTGAGGATCAAGGTTCAAAGCCAGCCCAGGTGCAAGAAGACCTGAGAGTCTTACCTAGTTAATATTTAGAAAACAGGAAGTGAGTCTTGGCTCAAGGGTACAGCGGCAGTCTTGAGCTGAAGAGCTCAGGGACAGCAGCCAGGCTGAGTTCAAGCCCCAGGACCCACAAAAAAAATAGTCTCAGTCTGGTTTCCAACTTAAATTCTCACATATTTCAGCCACCCAAGTAACTTGAATAACTGGTGTTAGTGAGTCACCAGTACCTGGCTCTGGAAAGGTTTTTGGAACAGAGTAAAGAATAAAGGGTGACATTATCCCCAAAGAAATGTACTCTCAGGCTGGGAGTGTGGCCTAGTGGAGAGTGCTTGCCTAGCATAATGAAGCCCTGGGTTCGATTCCTTGAACTGGATTAAAAAAAAACCAGAAACAAAAAAAAGAAAAGAAAAAAGAAATGTACTCTCAGCGTGACACTGGTGGCATAAGACTGTACTCCTAGTTATTCATGAGGCTAAGATTTGAGGATTGTGGTTACAAGCTAGCCTAGATAAGAAAGTCTGTGAGACTCTTATTTTTAATTAACTACCAGAAAACTGGAAATGTAGCTGCAGCTGTATATGGTAGAACACTAGCCTTGAGGAGAAAAGCTTAAGGACAGCCCAATAGGAGACCTAGGCCCCCCCCCTTTTTGCCAGTCCTGGGGCATGGGCTTGGGTATGGGCACTGTTCTTGAGCATTCTCAAAGCTAGAGCTCTACCACTTGATCCACAGCTCCATTTTTGGTTTCCTGTCAGGAACAGGTAAACCTTCAGTACAATTTTGCTCTGCTTGTTTTTTTTCCCCTATTTTTAAAAATTATTATAAATGTAATATATAGGGGGTTGGGTTACAGATACATAAGTCAGGTAAAGAGTGCATTATTATACAGGAAAAAGAGGTGCTAGGGGGCCAGGAGTGTGGCCTAGTAGTAGAGTTCTTGCCTAACATGCACTAAGCCCTTCTGTGTATATGGTACTGAGGAACTGAACTCAGGGCTTAGTGCATGTTAGGCAAATATTCTACCACTAGGCCACATTCCTGGTTTCCCTAGCACCTCTTTTTCACACTGAGTGTAAAAAATTTGTATCTGATCCCACAGATGTAGTTTAATAAGGACTTAAGAAACATAAAAAGTAACTATATTTAGGATACAAAAAATGTGGTACAATGGAATTCTACACAGTCTACAGACAAGATAAAATAGTGGCATTCACTGGGAAGTGGATGAAATTAGAGCAAACCATGTTGAGTGAGATAAGTCGGTATCAAAAGAACAAAAGACACATGGTCTCCTTGATATGTGGATATTAGATCCAAGCAGTACAAAAGCAATGACTCGGGTACTCAAGGTTATTGACACAGTCTGGGAGATATAACTGCATAGACATAAAAATCTGTGATGGGGGGTGGGGTGGGGGGAGGGTAATGGGTACCAAGACATATGAAAGGGTAGCAATGTATGTGAATTAATGCACCTGCTATCTGGCAAATATCATGTAACCCTTTTATTAATTACAATAAAAATATATTAAAAAAATCTGTGACGGGATATATACTCTATAGACATAGTTATATAGAAAGAAAAAAAAGAAGGGCTGGGAGTTTGGTCTACTGGTAGAGTGCTTGCCTAGCATGCATGAAAATCCAGGTTTGATTCCTAGGTACCACACACACAGAAATAGCTGGAAATGGTGCCATGGCTCAAGTGGTAGAGCTCTAGCCTTGAAAAAGCCCAAGGGCATTGCTCAGGCCCTGAATTCAAACCCAAGGATTGGAAAAAAATGAAAATTAAAAAGTACATTCAGACTGCACATAATCTTGAGTAAGTCATCCACCTGGGGTGACTGCACTCAGATTTTTCCTGAGAAAACCCCCCTCCTCTCTAGTCCACGCTTCTACATGGTCTGATCTGAAGGGTCATGACCAATCCATTCTTTCTCTTTGCTCCCCTCTCCCTCTCTCTCTCCCCCACCTCCCTCTCTCTCTTTGTCTGGGACTCAAACTGGCTATCTGGTGCTTTTGGCTAAGTGGCAGCCACCCTACCACTTGAGCCACGCCTCCAACCACTCCATTGTCTTCTTTGCTTAAGCCTATTTTGGGTTACATTTCCTGTTACTTTCACTAGGAAGTCCTTACTGGTGCAGTCTCATAACTAGTGGAGAGGAGCCATATGGGGAAGAGCCAGGTGAGAAGACTTAGGCAGGCCTTCAGAAGGGGACATGCATTTTTATTATTTAGTTATTTAGTTGGTTGTGGGCCCTGAACTTGGCCGGGGCGCTGTCCCTGAGCTCTTCAGCTCAAGACTATCATCCTACCCCTTAAGCCACAGTACCACTTCTGGTTTTCTGGTGGTTAAATGGAGATGAGTCTCACAGACTAGTACTTGGACTGGCTTCAAACTGTGATCCTCTGATCTCAGCCTCCTAAGTAGCTAGGATTATAGGCGTGAGCCACTGTACCTAGCTTGCTTTTTTATTTTTGAGAGGCAGAGTAATAAAAGGAGAAAGGAAAAAATAGAATCTATGACAGAAAAAGTGTTGATCTGACATGTCATTAAAAATCAAGTGGAGAAAAAAGTTTGCTGTTTATTAATTACCGTTATGTCAATAAATCCCTTGTAGCTTTGAATATACTGGGCAATTTCCTCGGAGGATTTCTTACTTCGAAGAAATTCACATCTACAATGAAAAATATATTTTATATTTACTCCACTATTGTAATAGAGATGTCCTATCTCACAATAAATATTTGTCAAAAATGTATTAATTTTTGTTGCTGTTATTGACCATGGGCTTTAACTCTGGGTCTAGGTTCTGGCCCTAAGCTCTTCAGCTCAAGGCTAATGCTCCACCACCTTGAGCCACAGAATCATTTTCAAACAATGTATTAACTTTTATACTTCAATAAAACTGCCCAGACTGGGTGCCAGTGGCTTACGCCTGTAACCCTAGCTACTCAAAAGGCTAAGATGGGAGGACTATGGTTCAAGCCAGTCTGGACAGGAAAGTCTGTGAGGATCTTATCACCTATAAAGTATTTGGAAAAAGCTGGAAATGGGGCTGTGGCTCAAGTGGCAGAGTGCTGGCCTTCAGTAAAAGAAGCTCAGGGACAGTGCCCAGCCCTCCAGTTCATGCCTCAGGACTGGCCACACACACACACACACACACACACTAAATCCACTTACTTGGGAAACCACTTGGCATGCTCCTTCCAAGGGTCATCTCCTGCCTCCCAATTTCCTAAGCATCCACCACAGGAGACACACTGCACAGTGTCCCTTTTACCTACAAAGGGAGGAAAACATTGTGTGTGATTATTTTGTGGATGACCAACACACGTTCTCTTGCAACCATTAGACTGAGTCTTTATCCACAGGCTGCTTCCCCTAATGGTTACTTTCTGAGCATGGACCCCCATCCCTCATCCATGGACCAGTGTCACTTCCAGATCTCTAAACTTCTGCAGTCAGTATGTGTGCTCTAGGGACTTCCCAGAGCTCACATGATGTTCTCTGAGCTTTCAGGACAACAGTAATGACAGCTGACACACGCTATGACTGCCTATAGTGAGTCAGTTAGGAGACCCCCATACTTGTTTAAAGTGATAGCAGACCACTTCATACTTGCCAATCACATCTGCCAAGCAGGCACTCTACCATTTGAATCATGCTCCCATTCCTCGTTTCCTTTCACTATTTTTTTTTCCAGGTAGGATCTTTTATGTTTGCCCAGGATTGGCCTTGCATCTGTCCTCCTACCTTTGCCTCCCGCATTGCCAGAATTATAGACATGTACCACATACCTGGCTAGCTATAGATAGTATTTTCTTTCTTTTTTCTTTTTTTTTTTTGTCGGTCATGGGGCTTGAACTTTGGGCCTGGGCACTGTCCCTGAGCTCTTCAGCTCAAGGCTATTGCCCTATGCCTTGAGCAACAGTGCCACTTCCAGTTTTCTAGTAGTTAATTGGAGATGAGTCTCACAGTCTTTAGTGCCCGACCTGGCTTTGAACCATGATCCTCAGAGCTCAGCCTCCTGACTAGCTAGGATTATAGGTGTGAGCCACCATGCCTGGCTTACACAGTATTTTCTAAGATTTAAATTTAAGGACAAATAACCTTAATCTCTACATAGTTGGAGTTATACATGCTACTCCTAAAATAAATTAAAATCTGGTGCCAGTTGTTACATCCTAACTATTCAAGAAGCTGAGATCTGAAGATCACTTTTCTGCCAACCTGGGCAGAAAAGTCTGTGAGACTGTTATTTCCAATTAACCACAAAAAGATTAAGTAAAGCTGTGGTTCAATTGCTATAGCACTAAGCCTTGAGTGAAAATCCTTGGAGATGGTGCCCTAGTACTGGTATATTCAACACACACACACATACACACACTGAAAACCAAAGTAAAATCAATGAATTTGAATTTTCATTTCTTTATTTTTGCCAGTCCTGGGGCTTGAACTTAGGACCTGGTTACTATCCTTGGACTTTCTCAAGGGTAGAGCTCTACTATTTGAGCCACAGCACCACTTCCAGCTTTTTCTATGTATGTGGTACCAAGGAATGGAATCTGGGTCTTCATGCATGCTAGGCACGCTAATCTCCCGGCCTCTGAAGTTGAATTTTTTTTTTTTTTTTGGCGGGTCATGGGGCTTGAACTCTGGGCCTAGGTGCTGTCCCTGAGCTCTTCAGCTCAACACTACGACCCTAATCCTTGAGCCATAGCCCCACTTCCCATGAAGTTGAATTTTAATAAGGTAAACAGAACACAATGAACAAATGAGAGACAAATCACAAAATATTATAAAAAGCAACCAAACTATGCTATCTAAAAGATAGCACAGAAATCATTCAGAAAAGGGTTTCAAGATACCTGTGAAGGCGAAGCCAGCTGCAGAGAGTCCCTGAGGGGATATTCCCTGGACGTAAAATGGCCAGTTCTGGAAGGATTCCAGTCTGGCCTCCTCTTCTTGATACTTGGCTTTGTCCCCTCTCAGCCCACAGGCTGAGCTCTTCACTCTTATGTCATACTTGGAAACGTTGCCAACGTCTTTGCCCAAAAGGAAGTCACAATCTGGTTGAAATTTCTTGTGTTCTCCTAGGGGAAGTTTTCTGAGGGAGGTGCCAAAGAGGATTAAACTACAACAGAAGCATCGGATCTCAGATTTTATGCCAGTGAAGTAAAAGCCAGCAGCTGCCATCTCCTGGGGTGTCCAGCAACTGTCCAAGTTATAAGTCATAAAAGTCTTCAACCGCTTTTCTTCACTACGCATGTGCGCGTTAAAATCTTTCTGAACCTCTCTGTGGGCTCTGTACCGCTCTTCTTTTGCTTTCTTTGCAAGTTGAACTAGATCTGTGCCCAGAAAGCCAGAAAAGGCTGAGAGCAAGTCATAATCATAGTGGGAAGTCATCTCCTCAGGGGCCTTCTCCTCACTAGCCATCTTGTAAAAAAGTAGGGAAAGGGAAGGTTACTGGGGATATTAACATTTTTATTATAAAGAACATGTTTTGACTGTTCATGATGAAGGTAGAAGGAGAAGGAAGACCCAAATTTTCTCATTTACCTGATGAAAACAGAGGTAGAAGACTTGGATTCTTCTTTCTTTCATTTTTGTCTCTCTCTCTTTTTTTTGCCAGTACTGGGGACTGAACTGAGGGCCTGAGCACTGTCCTTGGGCTTTCTCAAACCTAGAGCACTACCACTTGAGCCACAGCACCCCTCCTGGCTTTTTGTGGATGTGGTACTGAGGAATAGGACCCGGCTCTTCATGCATGCTAGGCAAGCACTCCACCACCAGGCCAAACTCCTGGTCCCTCTTTTTACTTTCTTTCCTTCCCTCTATCTCTTTCTTTTGTTCCTGTGCCAGTCCTAGGGCTTGAATTCAGAGCCTGGGGCTTGAACTCAGGGTCTGAACACTATCCTTGGGCTTTCCTCTACCACCTGAGCCACAGCACCACTTCTGGCTTTTTTTTATGTATGTGGTACTGAGGAATTGAACCTGGGTCTTCGTACATCTAGGCAATCACTCTACCACTAGGCCAAATTCCCAGCCTTGAACTTTTTTTTGCTCAAGGCTTGCACTACACCACTTGAGCCACACGAGTGGCTAATTTTATTGGCTAATTGGAGATAAGAGTCTCACAGAGTGTTCTGCCAGAGCTCCCTTGTAACTGGGATGGATCCTCAGATTATAGCCTTCCTAGTTGCTAGGACTACAGGTGTGAGCCACCAGAGCCTACTAGGAGATAGGATTTAAACCTCTCTTCAACTCTGTTCTTATTCCCTTCCCTCCAGAGAAGCAAGAGCCAAGTATGCCAGGGGTAGGCAATGACATACCTTGAACTTTATCAGCGTCCCAGACCAACAGAAGGAAGCAAATGCAAGCTAAAGCATTGAGGTTTTCTCTTTTATGGCAAGCACTGACAAAATATTTGAGGAAGTAAAAGTGAAAACCAATTTTAGAGAAGTTACCAGTAAATGCCTGAAGTATTGCAACAATGAGGTTGCCAAGACTTGAAAGTTATAAAAACAAACTGTAGAATCCCATAATAGGAAATATCTGATTTAAATTCCCAATAATATAAATATATCATATATAAACATATATTGCATATATTAAAAACTTAAAAAATTGGGAGTTGGGCCTAGCAGTAGAGTGCTTGTCTAGCATGCACCAAGACCCCGTTCCTTGGCACCATACATAGAAAGAGCCAGAAGTGGATCTGTGACTCAAGTAGCAGAGCTCTAGCCTTGAGAAAGCCCAAGGACAGTGCTCACGCCCTGTGGTTAAGCCCCAAGAATGGCAAAAAAAAATAAAAAACGAGGGCCGGGAGTTTGGCCTAGTGGTTAAAGTGCTTGCCTAGCATGCATGAAGACCCGGGTTCGATTCCTCGGTACCACATACATAGAAAAAAAAGCCGGAAGTGGTGCTGAGGCTCAAGTGGTAGAGTGCTAGCCTTGAGAAAATCCAAGGACAGTGCTCAAGCCCTGAGCCCAAGCCCAGGACTGGCAAAAAAAAAATAATAAATAAAAATAAAAAACAATGGGCCTTGGGTCATACACGAAGAAAAAGCCAGTAGTACTGAGGCTCAAGTGGCAGAGCACTAGCCTTGAGCAAAAAGTGTTGAAGGACAGTGTCCAGGTGCTGAATCAAGCCCCTGAACTGGCAAAAAGAAAAAAAAAATGGCCTGGGCTCTGTCCCTGAGCTTTTTGCTCAAGGCTAGCATTCTACCATTTAGAGGTAGAGCTCCACTTCCAGTTTTCTGGTGGTTGCCTGGAGATGTGTTTCATGGACTTTCCTACTCTGGTTAGCTTTCTCCTTAGATCTCAGCCTTTGGAAGTAGGACTACAGGCAAGTGCCACCTGTGCCCACATAGTCATGTGTCTTCTTTGATATTAAAATCTTTTGCTCATTTTAAAATTAGGTTGTTGGAAACAGAGGTAGTGGGCCAGTCTTGAACAAAACACTAAGGGAGAAAGCCAGGTGCTGGTGTCTCATGTCTATAATCCTAGTACTCAAGATGCTCAGATCAGAGAATCATAGTTCAAAGCCAGCTAGGCAGGAAAGTCCATCAGACTCTTTTTTTTCTGGTGGTGGGGGTATGTCATGGGTCTTGACCTCTGGGTCTACGCCCTGTCCCTGAACTCTTCAGCTCAAGGTCAGTGCTCTACCACTTTGAGACACAGCTCCACTTCAGGTTTTCTGGTGGTTAATTGGAGATAACTCACATTTTCCTGCCCCGGGTGGCTTTGAACCTCGATCCTTAGACCTCAGCCTTCTGAGTAGGTAGGATTACAGGCATGAGCCAGTGGCGCCCAGCAGCTTCCATTACTCTTCAATAATTATCCACCAAAAAAACTGGAAGTGAAGCTGTCTCAAAGTGGTAGCACACTAACCTTTAGCATGAATCCCAGAGTTTTTGTGTCAGTACCAACACCAAAATAACTAAATAAAACTTAGGCTGTTTACTTTTTTTTTTTTTTTTTTTGCCAGTCCTGGGCTTGGGCTCAGGGCCTGAGCACTGCCCTTGGACTTTCTCAAGGCTAGAGCTCTACCACTTGAGCCTCAGCACCACTTCCAGCTTTTTTCTATGTATGTGGTACTTAGGAATCGAACCTGGGGCTTTGTGTATGCTAGGCAAGCACTCAACCACTAGGCCAAACTCCCGGCCCCGCTGTTTACTGTTTTTTGGTGTGAAAGTGGTAATAAGATTTGAACTTGAGCAATGCTTCAAAGTGATTGGTAGCCATATTTATAGAATTACCAAGAATTTTTTCTATATTTTGGATACCAATCCTGTGGTACGTATGTTGCAAATATATTCTGTGATTTAAGTTTTCATCTTCTTGATAGTATCTATGAACAGAAGTATTTGATTTATTCTAATTTTAATGTTTCTTTTATGGTTGCTCCTCTTCTTCCTCTTCTTCTTCCACTAGGCCAAACTCCTGGCCTGTTCTTCTTCTTTTCTTTTTTTGCAAGTCCTGGGGTTTGGACTCAGGGCTTGAGCACTATCCTTGGGCTTTCTTTAGGCTGGCACTCTACCACTTGAGCCAGAGCACCAGTTTTGGCTTTTTTTTTTCTTGTGGGTCATGGGGCTTGAACAGGTGTCAGCCACCATACCCAGCCACTTCCAGCTTTTTCTATGTATGTGGTACCAAGGAATTGAACGTGGGTCTTCCTGCATGCTAGGCAAGCACTCTACCACTAGGCCAAACTCCCCCTGTCCTTTTTTTCTACTCTTGGGACTTGAACTTGGGGCCTGGGTGCTGCCTCAGAGTTTCTTTTTGCTCAAGCCTAGTGCTCTACCACTTGAGCAACAATCAGCTTTTTCTGAGTAGTTTATTAGAAATAAGAGTCTCATGCATGGACTTTCCGGCCCAGGCTGGCTTCTGAACTACAATCCTCAGATCTGTCTCATGAATACCTAGGATTAGAGGTGAGTCATCGGCACCTGGCTGATTGATACTTTTTGCATCCTAAGAAATCACAGCCTAACAACATTGTATAAGCCTGCATAGGTGTCAGTGGCTAAGGCTTTCATTTTAGCTACTCAGAAGGCTGAGGTCTGGAGGTTTGTGGATTAAAATGTCAGGTCAGTGCAGGAGGAGAAGCCCATGAGACTCCATATCTCTCTCTCTCTCTCTCTCTCTCTCTCTCTCTCTCTCTCTCTCTCTCTCTCTCTCTCTCTCTCTCTCTCACACACACACACACACACACACAGGCACCCACAAGCTAGGGCAGAGGTGTGGATCAAGTGGTAGAGTACCAGCTGAGTGAGCCAGCAGAACAAGAGTAAGGTCCTGGGTTCAAATCCTGGTACCCCCCCCCCCCGCCCCCTTCAAAAGCTCCCACAATAACTAAAACTAGCACAAATCCTTCATTGTGGGTTGAGCAACTGGATATCTTCATATATATTTTGTGGAAAAAGTAGTTTAGCAGTGTCATAAAAAGTAAAGTGTAATCTTGGTGCCAGTGGGTCACGCCTGTAATTCTAGCCACACAGGAGACTGAGATCTGGGAACTGAAAGCCAGCCCAGGCAGGAAAGGCAGCAAGACTCTTCTTCAAAAATGTGAGAAGTGACTCTGTGGCTTAAGAGATAGACTGCTAGCCTCCCGGGGTCAGCATCCAGACCTAGAGTTCAAACCCCAAGAGGGAAAAATGTGAAGTATTTACTTAACCTTTCATCTACCAATTCCATTTCCATGTAGGCACCTAAAAAAAATGAAAATGGGCTGGGAATTTGGCCTACTGGTAGCTGGGAATTTGGCCTAGTGGTAGAGTGCTTCCTTAACACATACGAACCCCAAGCTGGATTCCCCCGTAACACATACACAGAAAAAGCCGGAAGTGGTACTGTGGACTGGCAAAAAGAAAAAAGAAAAAAGAAAAGAAAACATGAATACACAGAGCTTTGTAAAGAAATGCTTGTAGCAACTTTATTCAAACAGTCATGAAAACAAACAATTCCAATATCCACTAGGGATAAACAAAGTAACAATGAACTAGCAATGGTGGTACTGTGCTCGAACTCAAGGCCTTGCTCCTGTCAGGCAGGCGCTCTACCACTTGAGCCATGCTCTCAAGTGCTCAAAGTATTGATATGATGGAATATTTCACATAAGCAGCAAAAAAGGAACACACTATTCAAATATACAGAATATAAATAAATCTCAGAAATATAAGCAAAAGAAGGAATATAAAGTGTATAACTTTTACAATAATTATAATAACTCCTACATAACTGGCAAAAACCATACAGTGATAAAAATAGAGATGAATGTTTCCCAGTATGGGAAGTCCTTGTACATGCTGACTGCAAAGGAGCCCTTTGGGGGTGACGAAATGTTTTCTCCCTTGATAGTTATTACATGAGTATATACATTTGTCACAAGGCATAGAGTTACTTCCTTAAGTCAGGAACATTTTAATTTATATTAATTAAAACAATATCAATATTTTAGGGTTTTTTTTGTTTGGTTGTGGGGCCTGGGTGCAGTCCTTGAGCTCTTTTGCTCAAGGATGGCACTCTATTACTTTTAGCCACAGGTCCACTTCCAGTTTTTGTTAATTAGAGATGAGTCTCTCAGGGACTTTTCTGTTTGGATTGGCTTCAAACTGCAACCCCTACATCTCAGCCTCCTGAGTAGCTAGGATTACAGGCATGAGCTACCAGCACTTGGTAATACCAACGTTTTTATTTTGTTTTATTTTGTGGGCCATGGAGCTTGAAATGTACTGGGGGCCTGGATGGTGTCCCTGAGTTCTTCAGCTCAAGGTTACTGACCTACCCTTAGAGCCACAGCCCTACTTCCCATTTTCTAATGATTAATTGGAGATAAGAGTCTCAAGATCTTTTGTGCCCAGGCTGGCTTTGAACCTTGATCCCCAGATCTCAGCCTCCTGAGTAGCTAGGATTACAGGCATGAGCCACCACACCTGGCATAACAATGTTTTTTGTTTTTTGTTTTTTTTAAACTGCAAATACATACAACAAAGGAAACATGAACTTCATGTTTGGGATCTTTTCCATAAAGGTACATACATGAGTTAAGCTTTCTGAAAGTTCAATACAATTCCATTATCAGGATCTATTTATTTTTTTAGAGATGAAGTCTCACTAGGTTGTCCAGGCTGGTCTTGAACTCTTGAGTTCCAGTGATCCTGAAGATGTTTTAAGCTGCCTAAATATCTCTGCAATATGTTTAGTAGCATTTACCTACAGTCTCAGAAGGAAAAAGATAAGCTGTGACTGAATAATGCTTATGTCGTTTAATAAGCTTTTATTTTATTGGAATAAGCAATAACTGTATATGCATAAAGATCAAAAAGAAAAATCCCTCCCTGGCTTAGCATCTGAGGCCTTCCTTAGATGTGACAAATTCTTTTCAGAACTTACCCCTATGTTAAGAAGCCCCTGACTCACCTGCCTTCCCTGCCTGGGCCCAGATGGCAGATCTTCCTTTCCAGTGCTACACTTGACACAGCATTAGCACCTCCACAGAGTCTCCTGCATAGGTCTGCTTGTGGTTTTTGGGCTTTTTGCTTATTGTTGTTTCTAGTGGCACTTGAGTTTGAATTTAGGGCTTTATGCTTGCTATTGAACTCTTTTACCTCTTGAGCTACTCTTCTATACATGGATCTGCTTTATTTTTAGGTGGTGGTTCATACATAGACTGGGTTAAGGCATATGTAGCCTTTTGTCAGATTTATAGCTGATGGACAAGATTTGTTAAGTGAACAATGAATGAATAAAGAATTTGCACCGGGCACAGTGGCTATTCATGTGGCTGAGATCTGAGGGCCAAGGTTCAAAGCCAGCCCTGGCACAAAAGGACTTAAAAATTCTTATCTCCAATTCACCTCTAGGAAACAGAAATGAGCTGTCTCTCAAGGGTAGGGAGCAGAGGAGGTCAGGAACAATGCCTGGGACCAGGGGTAGGGCGGTAGCCTTGAGCTGAAGAGCTCAGAGACAGTGCGCCCAGGCCCACAGTACAAGCCCCATGACCCACAAAAAAAAAAAAAAAAAAAAAAAAAAGATCTTGTGTACTGTTTTTGGCCTGTGATATGACTGAATAGCAAATTGGTGAGGTGAACAGAGTCCCCAGCAAATTCTGTTAAAATTTCTCCCAGGAAATGAATTAGACAGACTGGGAAAGTGGCCTGTCTAGTGGTAGAGTGCTTGCCTAGTGTGAATGATGCCTTGGCTTCAATTTCTCAGTACCACATACACAGAAAAAGCCAGAAGTGGTATTGTGGCTCAAGTTGTAGAGTGAGCAAAAGAAGCTCAGGGACAGGGCCCAGGCCCTGAGTTCAAGCCCTAGGACTGGCAAAAATAAAACCAAACAGACAAAAATGTAAACAACATGCAATTAATGAATTCTCTACCCTTATAGAATGGGACCCAAAAGGAGTTCTAGGGCATTGCATTCTTAAGACTAATTCTGGAATGTGTGACCACTTCATGTGCCCTTCTCTTCTCTGCTCCAAGCCTCAGGGACTAAAACTACTTGCCTTTTCTTCTAAACTGCCACTCAGGAAGGCCACCAATCTACAACCCAACCTCTGCTTGTACCTCTTTGTTCCTCTTCGATCAATCAACCTGTTTACCATGTTAGAGACAGAGAACCAAACACAAATATGAGGAAGTTACAAACTACTAAGTAAGTAATCTTTCAAAATCCCATAGTTACTTCCAGTTGCCACTGGGACCAGCAGTAACCTGACCCCATTTTGATATGTTAGTGTTTTATTTATTAAAACAACTAACAAGCTGAGTACTAGTGTTTCAGACCTATAATCCTACTACTCATAAGGCTACTCACGAGGCTGAGATCTGAGGACTATAGTTTGAGGCCAGACTAAGCAGGAAAATCTGTGCAATTCTTATCTCCAATTAAGCATAAAAATTAAAAATTCGGAAGTGGCATTGTGGTTCAAGGGGTAGGGCCGTATCCTTGAACTGAAGAGCTCAGGGACAGCGCCCAGGCCCAGAGTTCAAGTCCCACGACCAACAAAAAAAAAAAAAAAAAAAAAATTAAAAAGTCACAGTGGCTCAAGTGTAAGAGTACACCAGTTTTGAGCAAAAAAAAAAAAAAAAAAAAAAGCCAAATAAAAGCTGGAGGACCTTAATTCAAACCCAGGACACACACTATTTTAATCACTGTGCCTTTTTTTGTTTTGTTTTTGTTATGGGCTTGAACTCTGGGCATGGGTGCTGTCCCTGAGCTCTTCAGCTCAAGGCTACAATCTGACCCCTGGGCCTGGGCTGTCCCTGAACTCTTCAGCTCAAGTCTACTGACTTACCCTGGAGCCACAGTGCCACTTCTCTTTTTCTAGAGGTTAACTGGAGGTAAGAGTCTCATGGTTGTAGTGCCTAAGCTGGCTTTGAACCTCAATCCTGGGGTCTCAACCTCCTGAGTAGCTAGGATTACAGGCATGAGCCACTCTGCCTGGCACTCTCTGTGCCTATTTTTACAGATATTTCTTCCTCTTCCATATTGGGGAAGCAACCCAGAGCCTAATTTCTGGTAAGCCAGTGCTCTACCACTCAGTAACATTCCCAGCCTTCATTTTTTTTTTTTTTTTGGGTGGGTCATAGGGCTTCAACTGGGCCTGGGCGTGGTCAGTGAGCACCTCAACTTCAGCGGACTATTGCTCTACCCCTGGGACTAGATGTTGTCAAAGCTACCACTCTACCCTTGAGCCAAGCCTCACTTCCCGTTTTCTGGAGGTTATCTGGAGATAAGAGTCTCAGGTCCTTTTAGGTCCTGGCTGGCTTTGAACCTTGATCCTCAGATCTCAGCCTCCAGAGTGGCTAGGATTACAGGTATGAGCCACAGCCTGGCTCAGACTTCATTTTTAAATCCTTATACAAACTCTTTATTGGAGATAGAGTCTCATGAACTTTCTGGCTGATTGCCTTCAAACTGCGATTCTCAGCTCTCAGCCTTCTGAATAGCTAGGATTAGTCATAAGCCACCAGTGCATTCTTGTTTATACAAATTTCATAGTAGAACTCAAATCTTTAGTGACTCAAGTATACAGATATAAAATACACATACCTTTGCTACGGAAGCTTTATTCATTCAATAGAGTATACCTGGAAAGGCGTCCTGCCAATTATGAGACATCTGCACTGAACCTAAAACACAGACTTCATCATATATTCTTATCTAAGGTTTTTTTTTTTGATGATTCAGGTAGTAAAGTTGAAAAGGGAAAATTGAACAATCTCTGGAGATGATACTAAGCAAGGCTAGCTGGGACAGAGAGCACACCTTTACCTTCATTAAGACTGAATGAAAATAGAAGAGCAAAATATTGGAATCAGATTTAAGTAAAATATTTTAAGCTATAAGCTTAGCATATAAGAGTGCAAGACTTAGATGAGACTTGACCTCACTGCATCTGGATCTTAAATTCAGCTAGCCTTCAAGCTGTGTTGGCAGTAACAGATAAAGGTAAAAATGTCACCCTCATTTTTAAAGGACTCTTGATTACAAAACTTTATGTGGACATCTAACATGGCCACTTCATTTGCTACCAGCAGCCAAATGGCTGTTTCCATTTCATCTGTTTTTGACTAAACTGGTGTGGCCAGCCAATAATAATTTCAGATATATTAACTTTATAGGGCTGAGAGTTTGGCCTAGTGGCAGAGTACTTGCCTAGCAGGCACGAAGACCTGGGTTCGATTCCTCAGTACCACATACATAAAAAAAGATGGAAGTATTGCTGTGGCTCAAGTAGTAGAGTGCTAGCCTTGAGAAAGCCCAAGGACAGTGCTCAGGCCCTGAGTTCAAGCCCCAGGACTAGCAAAACAAACAAAAACCCCACAAGCTTTTTGATTCCAAATATTTAAATGTGCTAGTATATCCTTTCATATGTATTAATACATAACTATGGATTAACTTCCACCTTACACTAAGCCTTAATATACTTAATTTTTCCTAAGTTCCCTTAATTTTTATTAAATCAGTACATTAAAAAAATCATAGGTTCTGAATTTCCTCCAATTATAAAACAGTGAGATTATTATGTCCATATTATCATACTATTTACACAAAATAATGCCTAATGACCAAAAAACATAAGACTTAAAATAAAATTAGATGGGTTCTAAGCATTTCTGTGACAGCACACAAATAAAAAATATGTATTTTCTTGATAACAAGTTATAGATGGACAGGGTGGCTTATGCCTGTAATCCTAGCTACTCAGGAGGCTGAGATCTGAAGATCAAGGTTCAAAGTCAGCCCCATGACAAAAGGACCTGAGACTCTTATCTCCAATTAAACTCTAGAAAAGGGGAAGTGAGTCTTGGCTCAAGGGTAGGGTGGTAGCCTTGAGCTAAAGAGCTCAGGGACAGTTCCCTGAGTTCAAGCCCCATGACCCACAAAAAAAAAAAAGTTTAAGTCATATTTTTCCTCTCAAATTGTTCTTCCCAATTTAATTGGAGAACAAATTTAAAGTGTCATTGTATTTACAGGTTCACATTTCTTCTTAACCCACATGTAGGGATCAAATACCTGAAGGAGTTGGAATTTTATGAATACAGCCAGGGCAGCAGTGCAGAGACTCATGAACAAAAACATCACAGTCCACACAGAAAACGTTCTGGCAAGCAGCACAAATGTAGACCTGCAGCAGAGAAAGCAAAGTTAATAATCAAAATCTAAGACTAGCCTAATTTGCTCTGTGTGTCTACCTTCTAGTCAACTTCTGCTATCCACCTACCTACCTACCCACCTAGCTTAGTATTAAATATTCTCACAACTAAGGCAACTGATTTCCGTGTTAAATTTTAAAAAGAAATGAACTCCTTTCTCAGACCTTTATCTATTATAGGACAATAGAACTTCCTTTCTGTGTGTGTGTCTGTTGGCTTGTCCACAAGACCTAGGCACTCTATTAGCTTTTTAGTTCAAGGCTGGTAGCTAACCACTCTGGCTCTTTAGGTACCTTTGTAGAGATAGAAGTCACACTGACTTTCCAATTTATGGGTTTTTGCTGGTTAAATGAAAGTAAAAGTCTTATGGACTTTCCTGCCCAAGCTATCTTCAAATATCAGTGCTCAGATCTGGGCCTTCTAAAGTAGCTAGGGTTATAGGCATAAGCTACCACCACCTGGCTATAATTTTTTCCCCATGGTCTCTTTATCTGCTGTAATTATATTTATGGGAAATAAGCTAATACGTCACTCTATGGTCTTTAACAACCTATTAAGTGTTTATTATACTGTTTCCTCAGTATTTCTTTCTTTTTATTCCAATCCTGGAGCTTGAACACAGGGACTAGAAACTGTCCCTGAGCTTCTTTTGCTCAAGGTTAACATTCTACCAATTGATCCACAATTCCACTTGCTGGCCCTTTTGGTGGTTCTGAGGAATCACACATACTTTCCTGCTCTGAGCTATGATACCCATATCTCAGCCTCCTAATCACAAGTGTAAACCACTAGTGCCCTTTCAGTATCCTTTCCTTTTCCCTTTCCTTTTCTTTCGTTTCCTTTCCTTTTCCCTTTCCTATTTCCTTTCCCTTCCCTTCCCTTTCCCCTCCCTCCCTTCCTTCCTTCCTTCCTTCCTTCTTTCCTTCGTTCCTTCCTTCCTTCCTTATGCTGGCACTGGGGCTTGAGCCATTAGCACCCACCTCTTAGTACTTTCATATACATTATATACTATTTAGAAAAACCAATGAACTTACATGTTGGTCTTCCAATTGTGCCTGACATCCATAACAAAACCTGAAAAAGAATCATTTTTTTATAATTCATTCATTAAGGGCTGAGAGTGCTTGCCTAGCATGCATGAAGCCCTAGGTTCGATTCCTTGGTAACATACACACAGAAAAAGCCAAAGTGGCGCTGTGGCTCAGGTGACAGTGTTACCCTTGAGCAAAAGAAGCTCAGGGACAGTGCTCAGGCCCTGAGTTCAAGCCCCAGAACTAGCACACAATTTTTTTTCTTTTGTAGTTAACTGCATGTATTCCCTTTCCTACAGAATTGCTTTTTTTTGGGGGGAAAGGGGGAGAGGGAAGGGAGGTTATGGGGCTTGAACACTGGGTCTGGGCACTGTCCCTGAGCTCTTCAGCTCAAGGCTAGCATTCTACCACTTGGGTCACAGCACCACTTCTGTTTTTTTTGGTGGTTAATTGGAGATAAGAGTCTCACAGACTTTTATGCCTGAGCTGGCTTTGAACCACATTCCTCCAATCTCAACCTTTTGATTTTTTTTTCTTTTTTTTTTTTTTTTTCTGGGTCATGGGGCTTGAACTCTGGGCCTAGCCTCTGTTCCTGAGCTCTTCAGCTCAAGGCTACCACCCTATCCTGGAGCCAAGCCCCACTTCCTATTTCTAGTGAATAAGTGGAGATAAGAGTCTCAGGTCCTTTTGTGCTGGGCTGGCTTTAAAGTTCAGTAACAGTGTACTTGTAATAGATACAGATTAAATGAAACTTGTATACCTTTCTCTTTTATATTCTTCCAGTGGAGTTTCTTGAAAAGCATCCAAAGGAAATAAATGGTGATAAGACCGTGCCAAATGGGGAGCAGACACCAAAGTGAGACCTATCACATAAAACAAAGACATATTTAATTATCATAACTCATAGAGACAATGGCTATACAACTGTATGTACAGCTTAAGCCTATTTTTTTTTGGGGGGGTGGGCAGTCATGGGGCTTGAACTGTGGGCCTGGGTGCTGTCTCTGAGCTCTTCAGCTCAAGGCTACTGTCCTACCCTTGAAAGACAGCGCCACTTCCTGTTTTCTAAAGATTAACTGGAAATAAGAATCTCCAGGTTTTTAGTGGCTTTGAACCTTAATCCTCAGATCTCAGCCTTCTGAGTAGCTAGGATTACAGGGATGAGCCACCATGCCTGGCTTAAGCCTAATATTAAAAATACATTTACGAAAAGTATTTTCTAAACACTATTACTGAGATATATTCCCAGAATGCTAGTGTTTCTAGGACTACGGGTATTAATTGTAGCTATTAAAGGAAACTCCATAATGGAATCTTAGTTTGATCACTAAGTGTGTAATCTGTTTATTTTCTTATAAATGAAACAAAAATTTAAAATTACATAATTTTAATTCATCATTTGAAATCACACACATATATTTTATAAAGGTAAGACTGAGAACATAGTCTACTAGATCTACTACAGTGTCTTTGTGATTATATTCTATTTTTGTCAGCCATGGGCTTGAACACATGGCCTAGGCTCTGTCCCTTTTTTCACTCAAGCCCAGCCCTCTACCACTTTGAGCCCAGCACCACTTCCACTTTTCTGGTGGTTAACTGGAGACAAATCTCATGGACTTGAACCACGATTCTCGGATCTCAAGACTTTTTAGTAGCTAGGATTATAGGAGTGAGCCACTAGCACCTGGCAAACATAAGCCTCTAAAGAAAGAGAATGAGGAAGCTCCTCTATTCTGTTCTTTCTTAGAAGTGGAATATTTGGCATTCAGTGAGAATATTAATCTTACTCTCTAAACAGATGATTTCCATAAACATAGGCAGAATTCAACAGCTATCTTTATTTCAGTACAAAACAGATGGAAAGTTGTTTATAATTCATTTACTTGGTAAATAATAATTAGCTCTTACCACATATTTTACATTCAACTGGAAGCTCACTGTACTTTGCCCGACACTGTGGGCAGAAATAGCCGCCTAATGTAAGCCCAGGCTCAGTGCTGTTATCCAAATGCCTGTGGGAGTACAAAAGAAAAAAAAGACTAGGAATTCATGATAGATTAAAAGCTTACAAAACAGAAAGGAGGTAGAGGAGGAAGAGGAAGAAGAAGAAGAAGAGGAGGAGGAGGAGATTGTAAGAGGTAGGACATTCATGAATGTATACATACATACATACATACATACATACATACATGTGTATCCCACATGCATGTTTCCCTTCATATATATGTGTCTTGAATTATAACTTAAGCAAATGAACTTAAAATATTAACGTATTATCATAGACTATGACTACTTACGCCATGCTGAAAGAAGGTTTTGCATCTTGATCAGACAAAGAAGCAATGGTGTGCTGGGGAAATCCTTCATGGATAAACACAAGTATTGATTATTTTTGTTTCCTTTTTTTTTTGGTATTGATTATTTTTCTAAGCAATTTTACAGTATGAAATTAGAAATTGCTACCAGAAAGCCAGAAAAGCTGCACATGAGCTCTTTTCTGCCACCTACCCCCACACACACTCACACGTCTGTATTTGATGCACTAACTGTAAATCTAAGCTATAATAACAAGTAGAGATGGGCTGGGAGTATGAACTAGGTGTAGAGTGCTTGTGTAGCATGCCCTAAACCCGCGTTCAATGCCTTGGTACCACATACACAGAAAAAGCTGTAAGTGGTACTGTGGCTCAAGTGGTAGAGTGCTATCTTTGAGAAAGCTCAAGGTGGGCCAGGAGTTTGGCCTAGTGGGTAGAGTGCTTGCCTAGCATGCACGAAGACCTGGGTTCGATTCCTCGGTACCACATACATAGAAAAAAAAAGAAAAAGTGAGAAAGCTCAAGGACAGTGCCCAGGCCCTGAGTTCAAGCTCCAGGGCTGGAAAAACAAAACAAAACAAAACAAAAAAACAAGTAGAGAAAGCAAAGGAGAGATCTGTTTATGCACATGACTGCGGATTCCAAAGTGTAGATCTACATTTTCTAATTTAATAACAAATGTTACTAATACAACTGAAGCTTATATTACAAGTGTCTATGTTACTTAAAGCATATATTTCTATGTTACTTTTTGGACCAGCCAAACATTCCATATATATTCTAATCTCAGAACTCCTGTTTAAGAGGAACAGAAATCAAAAAGAAACTTCTGTCAAGCCAGGTGAGGTGCCTCATGCCTATAATCCTAGCTACTCAGGAAGCTGAGATCTGAGGATCTTGGTTCTATGCCAGCCTGGGCATGAAAGTCCTAAGTCCGGAACTTTTATCTCCAATTAACCACTAGAAAAGCAAAAGTGGCACTGTGGCTCCAGGGATAGGGCAGTAGCCCTGAACTGAAGACCTCAGGGACAATACCCAGGCCCAGAGGTAGGGCAGTAGCCTTGAGCTGAAGAGCTTAGGGACAGTGCTCAGGCCTTGAGTTCAAGCCCCAGGACAAAAAAAAAAAAAAAAGCAAATAGTATTCTCTGGGTAGAAATGTACAAATAACGTTTAACTTTTCCTGGTCCTCCAAAATTGTTTCAGCATGTGCAATTTTTTTCTGATTATAAAGCAATTTTTAAAAAAGAAACTCTCAAATGCTAAAATAACTTGTCTGACTAATATATACAAAACTTAAATAAAACAATAAACATACCCATACGAATTAGTGAGCATTCAGAACTTGAGCTGGCAGGAGGAGGACTAACATGATGTGTTAGCAATTCTTTATAATGGCTTTCATCCAAAATAACATGGTATGTGCCTAGCAAGAACAAACAGAAGAGAGAGAGAAAAAAATAAGTAATAGCTTTGTAAAAAAAAAAAAGATTACAGTTTTTATGTAAATTCTGTAAAATGTTCAACGCCTGAAGAAAATAAAAAATTTCAAAATAATTTACCTAAATAATCACTTTAAAAAGTCTTATTTAAATAATATTCTAAACTTGCTTTTCTAGGGATGACAGTAATTATAGTTTTGTTAAAAACAGGCTATAAAGCTGGGCACAGTTGCTCACGCTTGTAATCCTAACTACTCAGGAAGCTGAGATCTGAGAATCATGGTTCAAAGCTAGCCCAGGCACTAAAGTCCATAAGACTCATCTCCAATTAACCACCGGAAAATCAGAAATGGAGCTGTGGCTCAAGGAGTAGGGCCATAGCCTTGAGCTGAAGAGCTCAGGGACAATTCCCAGACCCAGAGTTCAAGCCCCACAACAACAACAACAACAAAATACATTATAAGGGTGAGGATTGTGGCCTAGAGGTGGGAATATGCTTCCTATTTTCTGTTGGTTATTTGGACGTAAGAGTCTCACGGACTTTCCTGCCTGAACTGTCTTCAAATCCAGATCCTAAATCTCAGCCTCCTAAAGTTACAAGGATGAGCCATCCATGCTGAACTGCCCATTCCTTGGACTAGAGAATATAGTGTTTTTAGTTTGGTGTAATAAAACAGACTAATAAAGCCAGATTCAGTAACAATTTCTACATAGTAAGGATAACAGAAATATACCGCCAGTTTCACGAGCAAGGACGGTGCAAACCCGAACCTCCGCGGATAATCCAATGACAGACACTCTAATTTTAGCTGCCTTGATGGTCTTTATAAATCCAATGAAATGAAAAGTTTTAAGAAAAAAAAAAAAGAAAAACTTATTAATGTTTGAAAAATAATGCTCAGAAAACTAGTGATAAAATTACTTAAGAACTGTCTTGAGTTGAAACTTTAGTTCTAATGTATTCGTTCTACCTTGATTAGATCATAAATGTTAGATGGATCACAAGTTGTAAGGCTGCTAAAGATGATTAGAACTTCTCTACTTGTATGTCCAGGCATGTGTCTAAAGAAAGGCAAACACACTCCAATTAGGTTAGGTTACACTAGCAAACCACTTACACATGGTCTATGTGTTCCCACCATAGAATGGCTTATCTGCTTCAATACTGCAAGGACATTTAGAACACTGGGCCTTATTCATGGAAGGCTCTATCACTATACAATATTATACCACGTCTCCAGTCCTAATACATAAAATTTCAAAAAGTAAGCTACAAACTTTAATTGGGAGGAGATAGGGGGAAGATCATGGTTCAAGTCAGTCCAAGCACAGAAGTTCATGATACCCCTTCTTAACCAAGAGCTAGCTCACTGCAGTAGCACATGCCTAATACATGTGGGATGGTGAGATTGGGTCACCTGAGCCACAGCACCACTTCCATCATTTTTATGTTACCAAGAAATTGAACCCAGGGGTTTGTGAACGTTAGACAAGCATTCTACCACTAGGCCATGCTCTGGCCCTGACAGTTTTATTATATATACGTATATGCATTTTTTGTGGTACTGGGAATCAAACCCAGGTCCTGTACATGCTAGGTAAGTGCTCTACCTGTGATCTAAGTATTTTCCTTAAAAGCTTCTTAAGAATAAATCTCACCTAACCTGGTGCCAGTGGCTTATGCCTATAATCCTTGAAGTTTGAAGCCATCCTGTACAGAAAAGTCCACAAGAATCTTTCTCTTCAATTAACCAGCAAAAACCTGGGTGAGAGGTATGGCTCAAGTGGAACATAGAGTGGTAGCTAAATAAACTAAGCTAGAGTAGAGTGCAAGGTTATGAGTTTAAGGCAAGGCTTGGAAAAAAAAAAAAAAAGAGGGGGCTAGGAGTTTGGCCTAGTGGTAGCGTGCTCATCTAGCAAGCACAAAGCCCTGTGTTCGATTCCCTGGAACCATATACACAGTAAAAGTCGCAAATGGCACTGTGGCTCAAGTGGCAGAGGGCTAGCCTTGAGCAAAAAGTATCCAAGGATAGTTCCCAGGCCCTGAGTTCAAGCCCAGGAGTCACAAAAAAAAAAAAAAAAAGAAAGAAAGAAGAAGCAGGGCACCAGTGACTCATGTCTATAACCCCAGCTACTCAGGAGGCTGAGATCTAAGGATAACGGTTCAAAGCCAGCCCAGGTATAAAAGTCAATGAGACTCTTACTCCAATTAACCACCAGAAAACTGGAAGTGGTGCTGTGGCTCAAGTGGCAGAGCACTAGCCTTGAGCTGAGGAGTTCAGGGATAGCGCCTAGGCCCAGAGTTCAAGGTCCCCCCCCCAAAAAAAAACAAAACCCACGTTAACCAATTAATACAACTTAACTCATTCTGTATCAAGCTGGGTGTGGTGGCTCATGCCTGTAATCCTAGCTACACAGGAGGCTGAGCTCTGAGGATCATGCTTCAAAGCCAGCCCGGGCACTAAAGTCCAAGAGAATCTCATCTCCAGTTAATCACCAGAAAAGAGGAAGTGGCACAGTGGTTCAAGGGATTAGGGGGGGTATAGCCTTGAGCTGAAGAGCTCAGAGACAGCACCCAAGCCCAGAGTTCAAGTCCCATGACTGACCAAAAAAAGAAAAAAAAATCTGTATCAAGTATAAATAATAAAACAAGCTGGGCATGGGGTTTAGTGTTAGAGTGCTTTTACCTAGCATGCATGAAGCCCTGAGTTCAATTCCTCAGTACCACATAAACAGAAAAGGCCAGAAGTGGAGCTGTAGCTCAAGTGGTAGGGTATTAGCTTTGAGCCAAAGAAGCTCAGAGACAGTGCCCAGACTCTGAGTTCAAGCCTACACACACACACACACACACACACACACACACACTCTCTCTCTCTCTCTCTCTCTCTCTCTCTCTCTCTCTCTCTCTCTCTCTTTCTCTCTCTCTCTTTCTCTCTCTCTAAAACAAAGTACTAACTTTAGAGTTTGCATAGCCATGCTTAAAGAATTATAGAGAGATGGCTCTCCATGGCAGGTCATATCTACAGCTTTCTTCAGAGATGTTATGTGTTTCCTTGGGTTTCCTAAAATAAAAAGGGAATAATTATTTATTTATATTATTTTTTTCTTTTGCCAGTCCTGGGGCTTGAACTCAGGGCCTGAGCACTGTCTTTGGGCTTTCTCAAGGCTGGCACTCTACCACTTGAGTGACACCACCACTTCTGGCTTTTTTGTGTATGTGGTACCAAGGAATCAAACCTAGGGTTTCGTGAATGCTAGGCAAGCACTCTCACCTTAAGGCCACACTCCTGGCCCTAAAAGGGAATAATTTAGTTCAAATAAAAGGCTATACAATGTAGAAACATGTTTCTTCTAAAAAGTACTTATCTTCAGATATTAAAGAACAGATTTTAGATTTTTCAATTTAGATTTTTATCAGAAATGTTTGGTAATCTCACTTCACACTGAAAAACAATAAAAATCTTTTTATTGTCCAGTGACAGTGTCTCATGCTTATAACCCTACAAAGGAGGCTGAAATCTAAGCATCATAATTTGAAGCCAGCCTAGGCAAAAAAGTCCCCATAAGACTCTTCTTTATGCCAGTCCTGGGGCTTAGTGTAAGCCCTGGGCACTATCCTTGGACACTTTTTGCTCAAGGTTAGCACTCTGTCACCTGAGCCGCAGTGTTTTCTATGTATGTTATACCAAGGAATTGTGCATGCTAGGCAAGCACTCTACCACTAGGCTATGCTCCCAGTCCCCCATTGAGACTCTTATTTCCAATTAACCACTCAAAAACTAGAAGTGGTCACATGGCTCAGGTGGTACAGCACTAGCCTTGAGCACAGAGAGGCTCAAGGACAGGATCCAGTCCCTGAGTTGAAGGTCCCTCTCCCCGACTACCACCTCTCTCTCTCTCTCATATATATAGACAAAGGCTGCCCATATCCTGTGGCAAATCACCAAGAAGATGGTTAAGCAATTCATAGCTTTTTAATATTGTGTATAGGTCTAATGAAGGAGCAAAAAAGTCCGAGATTCTTATCTCCAATTAACCACCTGAAAACAGGAAGTAAAACTGTGGCTCAAATGGTAGAGAACTAGCCTTGAGGAAAAATGGTCAGGGACAACACCAAGGCCCTGGGTTCAAGCCCAAGGACAGGCAGGTGTGTGCACACACGCACGCACACACAAATGTTTTATCCTTTTAAAAATACAAACATAGATGATAACATACACAGGCTCTATGAATATACACATAAACTGACTAAAAGGTACGTATATACAGAGGAATCCCAAGTCATAATTCCTCTGAATAATTAATGTACTATTTATCAAAATGAAGTAGGGGAAGGATTAAAGGGGGAGGTACCAGAATGGAGGTAAGGTAAGCAAATATAGTTATTATATTCAATGTACATTATGTAAAAATGAACTATGTAACCTGAGGGTAAGGACAAGAGCAGGGAAATGGAGGAGAAAGATGGCAGGGATGACACTGATCAAAAAGCATTGTAGTTATAACGACTTTTGAAATTATAACCTTTTTGTACAACTACTTAATTAAAAAAAAGTTCTCTCTCAAAGAACACTATTTACTATGTAGACCTCTACTTGTAAATCAACCAGTTTAACGGGTGGGAGATTATTATTCAACAGTTTCATCTGAAAAGCATAGAGAAAACTTTACTTATTAAGCAGTCATACTGACAAAGTCACAAGAATAATTAAGATTTCAACAAGGTCACAAGAATAATTAAAGTTAAGTCCTTGAGTCCCGTGAAGGTAATCTGATGCATACCTGAGAGCTCAGTCAGTTTTTCAGCTCTTTTACTCTTAGTCACAATTATTCCAATCTCAAAACAAAAACAAAAATAATTATCACTTAAATATATTGAAATATTTTTCTTAGCAAAAATTTAGCTAACAAGTGGCGCTGTGCCTCAAGGGGTAGGGTGGAAGCTGAAGAGCTCAGAGACAATGACCAGGGCCCAAAGTTCAAGCCCCATGACAAAAAAAAAATTAGGTAACAAAATTAATAACTACAAAATGAACAATGTATAAGTTTTTTTTCTCAAAGTGTTTCTCACAGATTTAGCTATCAGTAAACAAAACACACGTTTAACTTTAAATGACTTTCTTTGCTGTTTTTTTTTTTGTCAGTCATGGGGTGTTGAACTTAGCAGCTAGGTGACGTCCCTACAATCTTTTGCTCAAGGCTGGTGCTCTACCACTTGGAATGGTAACATCACTTTCGGTGGTTAAAGATAAGAATCTCAAAGACTTTCCTGTCCAGACTGGCTTTAAATTGCTATAGTCAGACCTTAGCCTCTTGAGTCACCAGGATTACAGGTGTGAGCCACCAGCCCCAACTAAATAATTTAATTCTTAGAGCTATTCAGCTTTTTGTTTCTTTTTGTCTGTCATGGTGCTTGAACTCTGGAGCTGGGTGCTGTCCCCCGAGTTCTTCAGCTCAAGTCTAGCACTCTACCAGTTTGAGCCACAGCACCACTTCTGGTTTTCTAGTGAGTAATTGGAAATAACTGTCTCACAGACGCTTTGAACCACAACCCACAGATCTCAACCTCCTGAGTAGCTAGGATTACAGGTATGAGCCACCAGCGCCCAGCTATTTTGATTTTAATTGGTAAGTGTACCAGAAATAGCTATATAGTTTAAAATAATAATTCATAGAAAAATAAGCAGCAAAATAAGAATCCAATTCTAAATTCTGTCACATACCTGACTGATTGGATTTTGGTCAAAATATTCTTCTACAAAGTATTCCAATAACTGTTAAGAGAAAATACACAAATACCACATAAGAGCAAACCACAAACACCAGGGATGATCAGTATTTGTGAAAACTATCTATTGAGTAGCACTTCTCATGGTTTTAATTTTTTAATTTTTTTTGTTTATGTGGTACTGAGAAATCAAACCCATGCCTCATGCATGCTAAACAAGCATTCTACCACTAGGCCACATTCCATTCCTAGCCCTCTAGTAATTTTTAAACTCACAGATTTTCAAGAAAGGTTCAGTTGTAAAGCTATAAAATAGTAAAACCTTGTAGTTGAAGTGGTGAGCAATAAGACAGGATTCAGCTAGCTTTAAAAGATGGATCTGAGCCAAGCAGAGTACCAAATCCCTTTAGCTCTACATATTTGGCAGGCAAAGCAGAAGAATCTCTATTGTATTTTATTTTTTTGCCAGTCCTGGGGCTTGACAAAGCAAGAGCTTTTGGGGGTAAGGAGTGGGGACAGAACTGGGGCTTGGGGCTGGGAGTTTGGCCTAGTGGTAGAGTGCTTGCCTAGCATGCACAAAGACACCGGTTCAATTCCTCAGTACCACATACATAGAAAAAGCCAGAAGTGGTACTGTATCTCAAGTGGTAGAGCTCTAGCCTTGAGAAAGCCCAAGGACAGTGCTCAGGCCCTGAGCCCAAGCCAAGGACTGGCAAAAAAAAAAAAAAAGAAAAAAAAAGAAAAAGAAAAAAGAACTGGGGCTTGTACTCTTGTCTTTTCTTTTTTTCTTTACTTTTATTTTTTGGTCAGTCCTGGGACTTGAACTTCAGGGCATAAACACTGTCCTTGGACTTTATTTTACTTAAGGATAGCATTCTCCCACTTGAGCCACAGTGTCACTTCTGGCTTTTTCTATGTATGTGGTACTGGGAATTGAACACAGGGCTTCATGCATGCTAAGCGAGCACTCTACAACTAGGCCAAAATCCTAGCCTTACCTGCCATTTCTATGCAAGGATAGCAATTAACCACTTAAAGAACACCTCCATTTTATTTTATTTTTGGGGGGTACCAGTGTTGGGGTTTGACCTGAGACCTGGGTGATGTCCCTCAGCTTTTTCCTTCAGGGCTGGCATTCTACTATGTAAGACACATTTCCAGCTATTTAATGCTTAACTGGCGATAAGAAACTAACAGATTTTCCTGTGAGGCTGGCTTACAACTCCACAGCAATCCCCCCTCCTCTCTTTTGTGGGTCATGGGGTTTGAACTTCGATTGGGCACTGTCCTGAGCTTTTCAGCTCAAGACTACCACCCTTTCCCTGGGTCTGGGCATTGTCCCTGAGCTCTATGGCTCAAAGCTACCACCCTACTCTGGAGCCATGGCCTACTTCCTGTTTTCTAGAGATTAACTGGAGATAAGAGTCTCAAGTCCTTTTGTGCCCAGGTTAGCTCTGAACCTTAATCCTCAAATCTCATCCTCCTGAGTAGCTAGGATTACAGGCGTGAGCACCATAACCTGCTTTTTTTTTTGTTATGGGGCTTGAACTCTGGGCTTAGACGCTGCCCCCTGAACTCTTCAGTTCAAGGCTACTGCCCTACTCCTGGACCTGGGTGTTGTCCCTGAGCTCTTCAGCTCAAGGCTACCACCTTACCCTTTAAGTCACAGCACCATTTCCAGTTTTGTAATGGTTATTTGGAAATAAGAATCTCACAGACTTTAGTGACTGGGCTGGCTTTTAACTGCAATCCTCAGATCTCAGTCTCCCAAGTACTAGGATTACAGGTGTGAGCCACAGCACCCGGCTACATGGCAATCTTTATAGACCTCAGCCTCGAGTAGCTAGGATTACAGATCTGAGTCATAGGTACCCAGCTCCAGCTCATTTCTGTTTCGTTTTTGCTTTTTTTTTTTTTTTTGGGGGGGGTGTTTCTTTGTTTTGGTCGTTCTTAGGGATCAAACTCTGGGCCTACGCACTGTCCCTGAGCTCTAAGCTCAAGGCTACTGTCCTGCCCCTTGAGCCACAGCACCGATTTTCTAGTTAATTTGAGGTTAACAGTCTCACAGACTTTTTGTGTCCTTTTTGTGCCCAGGCTGGCTTTGAACTGATACTCAGATCTTAGCCTCCTGAGTAGCTAGGATTACAGGCATGAGCCACCAGCATCCAGCTTCATTTCTGGGTTTTTGCTGGTTATTTAGGTACAAAAGTCTCAGTAATTTATCTGCCTGAGCTGGCTCTGAATTGTGATCCTGATATCAGTTTCGAGAGTAGTTAGAATTACAGGCATGAGTCACCAGCACCCAGTCTAGGACAGGGAATTTGGGAAGGAAGGAAGGAAGGAAGGAAGGAAGGAAGGAAGGAAGGAAGGAAGGAAAGAAGGAGAAAGGAATAAAGAAAGAGGCCAGGTATGGTGGCTCACGCCTATAATCCTAGCTGCTCAGGAGGCTGAGATCTGAGGATCAAGGTTCAAAGCTAGCCAGAACGGAGACTCTTGTATACAATTAACTTCTAGAAAATGGGAAGTGGGACTTGGCTCCAGGGTAGGGTGGTAGCCTTGAGCTGAAGAGCTCAGGGACAGAGGCTAGGCCCAGAGTTCAAGCCCCATGACCCACCAAAAAAAAAAAAAAAAAAAGGAAGGAAAAAGAAAAAAATACAATAAATTTTTTGTTTTGTTGGTTTTTTTTTTCTTCTTTTAATATAAACCATGTGTGGGTAGAATTGCTACCAGACCATTTGCAGGAAACTATAAAGCAAAACAGTTTTTATGGCTTTCACTTGTCACTACCCCATGTCAAGACCATCTTACTTTGTGATCAGTACAAAAAGCTTTTTTTTTTTTGCCAGTCCTGGGCTTGAGCTCAGGGCTTGAGCACTGTCCTTGGACTTTCTCAAGGCTAGAGCTCTACCACTTGAGCCTCAGCACCACTTCTGGCTTTTTGCTATGTATGTGGGGTACCAAGGAATCGAACCCGGGTCTTCATGCATGCTAGGCAAGCACTTTAACCAATAGGCCAAACTCCCGGCCCCTACAAAAAGCTTTTTTAAAAAGAAAGAAAAACATATAGTACCTCATTATATTTAGAATAAATTTAGATGATGTTATTATACCTTTAAAGTACATGTCAGTCTGTTAGGCTTTAAATCTTGGTCTTCCATTGTTCTTGATCCATCAACTACCACATAAAGATGGCGCATCTGCCAGAGAATGGAAAGAACATGACGCAATCACCAGAGACAGTTTTTATTAATAATTAAAAACTTAATAGTCATGTGTCTTACACATATATTTTAATTATATTAAAAAAGAAAAAGATTACTGTTTTATCAAGGTAGAATATTTCCCTAGTTCAAAATAGTTCTGTATCACTAAAAAGACCAAAACATACCATTCCGAGTCGAACTTGTCCATGGTGCTCAAATACTCTGCAAAAATTATGTAGATATTTAAATGAAACACCATGTACTGACAAAACAAACCAAAAAACTCAACACGGGAGGAGGGAAGTGGGAGAAAAACATGGGAAGGGGTATCAATGTTCAAGAAGCAATGTACTCACTACCTGACAAATCTAACTGTAACCCCTCTATACATCACCCTGACAATAATAAATTAAAAAAAAAAAAGCATAACAGCCTTGTAGCTAGTATTCATTAGGTAGCAAAGTTAATTATTCCCTTTTAGAAACATGTAATGTTAGGCACTGTGGGTAGTGTCTAGAGACCATCTCCTTACTGAGGGAAGGCTATGCTGCTAATTCTTTTTCCCTATTCAGACAACTAGGGAGGAGTTTTTCAGAAACACTCAGAAGTGAAGCACTTAGGATGGCTATAGAAAGAAAAACTTAAAGAGTTTCCCTAGGAATATAATCATTAGAGTTTACATACCTTTTCCTCTTTGCCTTAAAGAGAATATCTTCTATTGTAGCTTTAAGAGAGCCAGTTTCATCTTCTTTAAGAATTTCCCTATAAGCATAATTGTTTGAAAAAGTCACCTAAAATGATCAACCCAATGGAAATAAAAACATATGTACAAATATTTGTAGATATTAATAGTCAAAAATTATTTTTTTTTAAAAAAAGGCCTTAATGTTCATCAACTGGCAAGTAGATAAAAATGTTAGACTGAGGGTATGGCTCAAGTAATGAGGCACCTACCTAGAAAGCTCAAGGTTTTGTGATTAAAAAACCCTAGCCCTGCTAAAAATGTATACATACATACGTACGTACATACATATCTACACACACACACACACACACACACACATAACCGCTGGTGGCTCAGGACTGCAGCTTGAGACTCTTTCCAATTAACCAATAAAAAGAAGGTACTGGAGCTATGGCTCAAATGGCAGAATGTTAATATTGAGCAAAAAAGATAAGGGACAGCTCCCAGGATGAATTCAAGCCAGAGTATCCATGTACACATGAACACATACACATGTACACGTACACACACACACATACGAGCACATGCTCATAGACTCAGAGCCACCAGTGACTCACACTAATTCTAGCTCAAGAAGCTGTGAGTTAGAAGATCACAGTTCGAGAAGCCAGCCTGGGTCGGAAGTTCTGAAGACTCCATCTCCAAAACGACCAGCAAAAAGCTAGGCTAGAAGCATAGCTCAAGTGTTAGCATACCAGGCAAGCAAGCAAGCTGAGTGAATGTGAATTTGTGAATTTAAGCCCTAGTAATACCAAACTTTTTAAATATACTCCAATAATAAAACTGAGTACTAGTCACCAATACAAAAAACAAACAAACCAGGAATGAAGTACTTGATAATGCATACTACAACACAAAATTGAAAGATTTCAAAATTGAAATGCTAAACACAATAGGTGATATGAACATGTATATGAAATGTCAAGAAAAGGTAAATACACAAATATAAAAAGATTATGGTTGTCTACAGGTTGGGAATATATTTTATTGTAATTGAGCTTGAAGAATCTTACTGGAGAGGTCAAAACTTTTTTTTGGTCAGTCCTGGGGCTTGAACTCAGGGCACTGTCCTTGAACTTTCTCAAGGATAGCACTCTACCACTTGAGCCACAATACCACTTTCAGCTTTTTCTGCGTATGTGGTATAAAGGAATTGAACCCAGGACTTCATGCATGGTAGGCAAGCAGGCCACACACCCAGCCCCAGTTAAAATGTTTTAAAACTAGTTTTGACAATAGCTGGATAACCTAGTTAAGTTTTATAAAATAATAAAACATTGGGAATGGCCAGGCGTGGTGGCTCTCACCTGTAATCCTAGCTACTCAGGAGGCTGAGATCTGAGGATCAAGGTTCAAAGCCATCCTGGGCACTGAAGTCTGTGAGACTCTTACTCCAATTAACCACTACAAAACAAGAAGTGTTGCTTGGCTCCAGAGCAGGGCAGTAGCCTTGAGCTGAAGAGTTTAGGGACATCGCCCAGACCCAGAGTTCAAGTCCCATGACCAGAAAAAAAAAGGATATGTGTAAGTTTTAACAATATGTGAAATATACTTCAGTACAGTTGAACTGGAAAAAAAAGAGAGACTTGGGGCTGGGAGTTTGGCCTAGTGGTAGAGTGCTTGCCTAGCATGCACGAAGACCCGGGTTCAATTCCTAGGTACCATGTATATATAAAAAAAAAAAGGCCAGAAGTGGTACTGAGGCTCAAGTGGTAGAGCTCTAGCCTTGAGAAAGTCCAGGGTCAGTGCTCAGACCGAGTTCAAACCTAGGACTGGTTAAAAAAAAAAAAAAAGAGAGAGAGAGACTCTAAAACAGTGATACTCTACTTACCATGTTCTCTCATAGCCTCCTTCCCATCGCTTTGCTCTTTCAGGTTCTTCATCCATGTTTTTAAAATTATCTATTATGCGACACTGTAAAAACATATCATGAATTTTCTAAAGATGTTGCCTATAAAATGCAGTTTCAATTATTTGAAAGTAATAAACAGTAAAAAGAAAAACCAGAGTATAAGGTTGTTTAATTCATTGTGGTTTAGTCAATAATTGATGGAGGAAAACTATTCATGGAATTTTTCCTAATTTCAATAAGCAATGTAGATATTTATGGGCAAAACTGGAAACAGAAATAAGCATTGGGGGGGTGGTTATCATGGGGCTTGAATTCCAGACCTGGGCACTATCCTTGACCTTTTTTTTTTTCATATATTTTTATTGTAATTAGTAGAAGGGTTACATATATTCACCAGATAGAAGGTGCATTACTTCACAAACATTGATACCCTTTCTCATGTCTTGGTCCCCATTTCCCTCCCCCCACATCTGCCCCTCATCTTGTTTTCCCCCCTTCCCATTTCAAATAACCAAATAAGCATATATACAAGGTAAAATACTGCAACAATATGAGATAACCAAGGGACAGCAAAAGAGATGAGAGATAACATAGTACATTAAGGACAACAATCACTCATTATATGGCTTTTGTTTTTATATCCTGGAGGTCCTTTCATTTAGCGTCATACTATATGGCCTTATGTATCTAGGTTTTTCTCTATTGTAAATCTCTGCTAGTAGAGCCCAAGGTTTGTACTGATTATGACAAATGAGGGAAACCATTGAGCCTATGTTCCTTTGAGTCTGGCTTACTTCACTTAATATGGTTTTTTCTAAGTCTTTCCATTTCCTTACAAATGGGGCAATGTCATTCTTTCTGACAACAGCATAGAATTCCATTGTTGATCCACTCATTAACTGAGGGGCATCTGGTTTGGTTCTATATATTTGATATGGTAAATAGTGCTGCAATGAACAGTGTTGTGCTGGTGGATTTAGTATGTCCTTGTTTCTGGACGACTGTGGAATTGCTGAGTCATAGGGGAGCTCTATGTTTAGTCTTTTGAGGAACTGCCATACTGTGTGGTTCAATGAGTTTGTACTCCCAACAGTGTAGTAGCAATCCCTCCTGGCCACATTCCCGCCAGCATCTGTTGTTATTAGATTTCTTGATCCTGGCCATTCTAACTAGAGTGTGGTGGAATCCCAGAGTTGTTTTGATTTGCATTTCTTTTATGGCCAGAGATGTTCAGCATTTCTTCATGTGTCTACAGGCCATTCTAATTTTTTTCCTCAGAGAAGACTCTCTTTAAAAGTCTTTTGCCCATCTTCTCTTGATACTTTTCATTCTGCCATAACTCTTTGACATTCTCCCATAATGTGGCCACCAAACTGCCTATGCAAATTAGGTATTCAGAATGCTTAATATCAGAATATTATAACTGCAATTTGTTTCTCTTTAAAGAAGACTTTACTAAAAAGTACATTCTGGACATAAAAATGAGTTTAGTAAACAGTACATTTTAAGGTTGTATCAAAAATGACCTTTTTTATCTGCTCAAGGCTAGTGCTCTACCACTTGGGTCACAGCTCCACTTCCAGGTTTCTGGTGGTTAATTGGAGAAGTGTCCCAGGGAATTTCCTGCCTGGGCAGGCTTTGAATCCTCAGAGATCTGCCTCCTGAGTAGCTAAGATTACTGGTGTGAGCCACCACCTCTCTACAGAAATAAGCATCTTAAGGCAAAAAAATAGGTGGGCTTGGTGGCACATGCATCCCTACAACTTGGGGAACAAAGAAAGGACTCCAAGTTCCAATCTGGCTTGGGCAAAGTTAGCTAGACCTTAGTTTAAAGGCAAAGTAAAAATAGAGCCTAACAGAGGAAGTGAATTCAATCAAAATATATTATATGCACATATTAGCCACTAGAAAACAGGAAGTGGTGCTGTGGCTCCAAGTGGTAGAGCACTAGCTTTAAACAAAAGAGCTCAGGGACAGTACCCAGGCCCTAAGTTCAAGCCCCACACCCAAAAAAGGGGAAAAAATGAAAAAGAAAAGAAAAACAAGTAATGTATATGCACAGTGAAACTCCTTCAGATAATTAACATATATGTAAACTGAATGAGTACATTGTAAAAAAGTGCAATCTGAAGTGTGGGTACTAGTGGGAGGGGTAAGGGTGAAAGAGGAATACAGCCAAAATACCTTATGTACATGTGAAGATGGGGTAATGAAACCTGTTGAAATGGGTATGGGAAAGGGAAATGTAGATAGAAAGTGATGAAGAGGGTATGTCTGATCAAGATACATTGTATGCACACATGGACAGGTCAAAGTGAAACTCCTTGTGCAGCCAACTGATGATAATAAAAATGTGAAAAGAAAAAGACTTTTTGTCACTTTGGTGGTGGCTGTTTGATACACGTTTTTACAAGTAGCCCAGCTGACCTCACAATGCCAGTCTTTCTGAGTGTTGGGATCAGTAGGGTACACTACCATGACTGGTCTCATAAGTCTTAAAAAGTGGCATTTGTAAGTGGATAAGTGTTTATGGTTCAAAATTCAGTATTAGGATTCAAAATTAAACATACAGCTTCGGGACTGGGAATATGGCCTAGTGGGAGTGCTTGCCTAGCACGTACAAACACTGGGGTTCGATTCCTTGATATAACATACATAGAAAAAAACTGGAAATGGTGCTGTGGCTCAAGTGGTAGAGCTCTAGCCTTAAGAAAGCCCAAGGACAGTGCTCAGACCCTGAGTTCAAGCCACGGGCCTGTCAAAAAACAAATCACGTGGCTCACTCACATCATTATCCTAGCTACTCACAAGCCTGAGCTCTGAAGATTGGGGTTCAAATGGTTTCCTCTGTATCACAGGATCAAAAGTAATGAATGTTTCTTTATTATACTCAACTGTATCTTTAATTCTTAAGGATAAAATTAGTGGTAAGAGGAGCCCAAGAAGCAGAACTGGATAATAAACATCCGTATCACACCCATATCTTTATTCTCACCAGTGAAATCTCCCTTCTCACTCCTTACTCAGATTCTTCAGTAAATGAGGGATCAAGGAGACTGAAGTGCCAAGACATTAATGACATACATTATACTAAATTTCTGGTATCAGGCCAGGCGTTTGGCCTAGTGGTAGAGTGCTTGCCTAGCATGCACAAATACCCGGGTTCGATTCCTCGGTACCACATACATAGAAAAAAGCCGGAAGTGGTGCTGAGGCTCAAGTAGTAGAGCTCTAGCCTTGAGAAAGTCCAAGGACAGTGCTCAGGCCCTGAGCTCAAGCCCAGGACTGGCAAAAAAAAAAATTCTGGTATCATTACTCTTCTGTCCTCACTCAAAATTCGTCAGATGATATTCGCCAAGACCACGTCTCTGTGCACCATACTTGCCAGACATAAAGTCTTAAATTCAGTCCTAAAGCAAGTGGTGCCTAGTCTGCAATGGAAGCTTCGGAATCGACTTCAAGCTGGGGTCTGATAGTTCGTGCCTGTAATCCTAGCTATTCGGGAGGCTGAGATCTGAGGGCTGCCGTTCGAAGCCAGCCAAGTCCACGAGATACTTACTTCCAGCTAACCAGCAAAAAGCCGGAAGCGGAGCTGGGCCCACGTTCAAGCAGAACCGACACAAACACACACAAATAATACAAATGGCGGATGCATTTCCTGGAATCCAAGCCCTAGAAAGCTACATTCCCTAGAGAGAGCCGGCGGCCCGTCACAGGTGCTGGGGGCGTGCAGCATTTCCTCCGACTTCTCCTGCTGAACACCACAACGAGAGACCAGCTTCATCACGGTCCTGGGGTTCCGGCCCAGAAACCCCCGAGTCGCAGGGCTTGCGACCTCGCTCGAGGCCGCGCGAATGGAAGTAGGGCCAAGAGTGGAACCCAGGCCGCATTCCTCACGCGCGCTCAGCCTTCCGGGGGAGCCATTCCCCAACCACGGGCCCCGTGCTTCTTCCTGGCTCTCCAGCCCCCGTTCCTTCACCTCCCCCCTGCAGCCAGAACAACTCAGCGCCAGACCTTCACTCCGAATCCCTTCGCACCCCAGGCCCCTGCGTCTGTCAGCCGGCCGGGACTCCGCCACACAGTCGGGGACGAAGGACTCACCGGTCCCGCAGAAAGCACTCTCCGCCGGAAGGCTCCGCCCACCTCCGAGCGCGCTGCACAAGGCCTTCCGGCGCGCGCCGAAGCCAGGAAGAAAGGTTCCGGCTGCTGGGGGCAGATCAGCCAGAGGGGGCGCTGGAGAGCTGACGCACCAGCAGTAGTGACCACAGGCCTTCAGGATGGTCTAACCCCAAACGCCTGGAGGTAGCTAGGCGTTCAGAAGCTGAGCATCCTTCATCCCGGACTCCGAGGAGCTTGGCTTTCTGTCTGAAAGTTTGGGATGAAGAACGCTCAACAGCAGCACAGAACCTAGCTGAAAAGCAGTATGTGTTGGGGATTGTGGCTGCTTCTGCTGCTCAATCAAAAAAAAAGTTTATTAAGTTTATTAAGTAACTTCATGGCCTGCAACAGTTCTGTGCAGGAAGTTACTGCAGGAGTTGGAGCCTCTTCCTTTCCGCATCAGCTCATTCGTCTCATTGCCTATGTTGCTTTGTTGGTACCATAAGCTTCCTCATCTGTGTTCTGACTCCCTCCAAACGTAAGGGATTGGTATACCATAAGGAAAGCCAGATCTGGTTTAGATTTCGGGCACTGACATCCTCATGAACTGATGTGCAAAATGAGGATTGCACTCCCTAACGTACCCGGCTTCCTGGCAACTCCACCGCCATTTCCTCTCTTAAGAAGAGATGTTGGGGGGGGGGGAGGGAAATGAGTACCAAGACATGTGAAAGGGTATCAATGTATGTGAATTAATGCACCTTCTATCTGGCAAATATCATGTAACCCTTTTACTAATTGCAATAAAAAAAATAAAAAGAAAAGAAAAGATGTTGGCCGGCAATGTGGCTTCGTGGTCGAGTGCTGGCCTAGCATGCATGCATAAGCTTTGATTTTGATTCCTCGGCACCACATAAACAGAGAAAGCCCGAAGTGGGGCTGCAGCTCACGAGGCAGAGTGCTAGCGGTGAGCAGAAAGTGTCCACGTGTCAAAAACAAAAAAAAGAGCTCAAGGACAGTGCGTAGGCCGAGTTCAAGCGCCACTAACAAAAAAGAAGAAAAATTGTTTTGTTTTGTATGTGTGGTCTCTGCATTAATTTCTTTTCCATCCCTGGGGCTTGAACTCAGGACCTGCGCATTGTCCTTGGATGTTTTTTGCTTAAGGCTAGTGCCCTGCTACTTGAGCCATGGTGCCACTTCAGGCTTTTTTTGTGTATGTTCCGAGGAATTCAATCCAGAGCTTCATGCACGCTAGGCGAGTCCTCTACTGCCGGGCCAAACTCCCAGCCTCTGCATTAATTTTTTAAAGAAAGGGAAAATTCGCATCCCAAATTATTTCCAACTGTCTTTCTTCACACCCTTTTATTCTTCTTTTTTTTTGCGAGTCCTGGGGCTTGAACTCAGGGCCTGGGCACTGTCCTTGGACACTTCTTCTCAAGGCTAGTGCTCTGTCAGTTGACCCACAGTGCCACTTCTGCTTTTTGTGTATGTGGTACTGAGGAATTGAACCTAGGGCTGCATGCATGTTGGCAAGCACTCTACCACTACGTCACACTCGTGGCCCTATTCTTCCTTTCTTAAGAAAACAAATCTCCTACGTTTTCCTTTCCTGCTTTACCTTACTTCCACTGATTTTAACCCTTCCTTCCGCTGTGACTGGATATCCTATTCAAAGATGGGGTACATGCCTATAAGACCAACAGCCATAAGCTAGATTTGTGGGAACTGATGGCAACAGGATAATAGATCATAAGCAGGAAAAGGGTAAAAGATTATCCTAATATATTTGAATCAAAGCATTATTTAAGAAAGATAATATATTCAGACTTTTCTTAGACATAATTCCAGCTCTGTATAGATTTTAGATATGGATCTTAAAGCTAAACTAGGAAGTGTGCTAAAGCCAAAGAAAATATCCCTAAATTCATGATACTCTCTTGGCTTAATTATGGCTAATACTGTAATCATATATATAGTGGCAGAATGAACTTTTCTGCACTTGTAAAACAATACAAAATACAACAATTTGTTCTTTGTTCATGAATGGCGGACTACAATTCAGAGTTAGGAAATTCATGAATAACTCATACAACAAAAAGACAAGAAGAAGCAAACCAGTCTATTTCAGAATATTTAATATAAATGGAAACAATAATTTCAGAGGAATACCTAAAAGGTCCAGAGTGAGACCTTAGTTCATAAAATGAACACATGAGGAATAATGATAAAGTACTCCTTGTTTATCCTTTCAAGTGAGAGATGGCAATGGTTTAAAAAAATATATCAGAACATCATGCATGAGCAGTCAAGAAATAAAGTATGAATTCTGATGCCCCAGGAAAGACTTTGCAAAGGCCTACCTGGACTTTTTCATTCAGAGGCTGAAACACTGTGAGGCAATCCTTACAGCCCCAACTGAATCGAGTTCCTGGATTTATGAGAGAAGCACCTTAACCAGTCCATTCTGTATGCTTGCATTCCTATTCAGCTTTTTACAGAAAAATCCAATATTTTATATAAATCATGTATGTTCATTAAAAGTGGCTTATATGGATTCAAACTTAAAAAAAAAAACCACCAGATACAATAGTCCTGAATTACCTTGTTCATTAATGAAGTCAAACAACAGAAGTAGAGAATCTAATAGTCTAATACTGTTTTGTTTCCTGTATTAGGTTAATCTATTAAATTAATAGTTTCATTTACTTTTTTTTAAGGTGCCAGTACTGGGGCTTGAACTCAAGCCTCTTGCTCTTCTTTCCCTCAAGGCCGATGTCCTACAGAGTGAGCCACAGCTTCACTTCTGGCTTTCTGGTGGTTAAGTGGGTAAGAGTCTCAGGGACTTTTATATCCTAGCTGGCCACAGTACCACTAGCTTCCTGAGAAGCTAGGGTTACAGATGTGAACCACAGTTACTTGAAAAACTACTAATTTCATTAGCAAAATGAGAACAAAAATGTGTATACCAAAGGATTATCACAGACAGGGATTAGCACAGTTAGCGGCCAAGTGCTTGCCTAGCAGGCGCAACATCCTCTTCGATCCCCAGTACCAAAGAAGAAAAGACAATAAAAAAAACAGTTAAAACAGCAGAGTAAGGACAAATGAAATTCTGAGAATGGAGAGACATAGTATTAACTGCCAATAACAGTTTATTTACTATAAACATTAGACTTTATTTAAAAAAATACAAAGCACATATGACAAAAATTATCACCTGTTATTTCTGGGTGGTAGGTTCCTGCATGTTTATATTCTTCAGTTTTCTCTCCCTCTCTCTCTCTCTCTCTTTCTTGCTGTCATAGGACTTGAACTCAGGGCCTGAATGCTATCCCTGAGCTCTTGTTCAAAGATAGTGCTCTACCACTTTGAGTCACACAGCCACTTCTGGTTTTTGGGTGGTTAACTGGAGATTAGAATCTCACTTTCCTGTCCAGGTTGGCTTTGAAATGAGATCCTCAGATCTCAGCCTCCTGAGTAGCTAGAATTACAGGCATGATCCACTGGTCTTGGCTCTTCAGCATTTCTTTACACATTCAAAACAACATGGAAAGCATCTAGTCTACTTTTATATGAAACTCACACAAACAGTGTTACTTTATGATTGATTTCTTTTTCACAAGCAATTCTTTGGAAAGCAGAAGAGAACGTATGAACAATGGAAAGTCAGAATAGAAAATACTTCCTCATCTAAATTTGTTGGTGCCAATACTGGGGTTGAATTCAGAGTCTGGGAACAATCCCTTAGCAGAAGGCTGGTGTTCTACCACTTGAGCAAAAGTCCACTTGCTGCTTTCTGCTAGTTAACTGGAGATTTCCTGTTTGGCCTGGTGAACTGCAAATCTTGGATCTCAGCCTCCTAAACAGCTTGGATTTCGGGTGTATACCACCACATATAGTCTAAACTTTAACCTTTAAAATGTATTCTAAATTTATTTTCCAGAGTGCAAAATGGTGTGAGTTCTCAAAGTTACAGCTAGGTAGTTAATGCAAACATTAAAAAAAAATAGCTCAACCACGATCTCCTACTGTGGAAACACTGGCTAACTTGCCCTCCACTGGTTACTTGCCAGGAGTAACAGAGAACATCCTAATTACAGGGCAGCTGAAGCAAGATGATCTCAAGTTCAAGACTAACCTGCGCTACATTAAAAAAAAAATCTGGGCCAGGAATTTGGCCTAGTGGTAGAGTGCTTGCCTAGCATGCACAAAGACCTGGGTTTGAATCCTCAGTACCACACACATAGAAAAAAAAGTCGGAGGTGGTGCTGAGGCTCAAGTGGTAGAGCTTTAGCATTGACAAAGTCCAAGGACAGTGTTCAGGCCCTGAGTTCAAGCCCAGGACTAGCAAAAAAAAAAAAAAAATCTATCTCAGGCTGAGAGTTTGGCCTAGTGGTAGAGTGCTTGCCTAGCATGCAGGAAGACCAAGGTTCAATTCCTCAGTACCACATACATGGAAAAAAAAAGCCGGAAGTGGTGCTGAAGCTCAAGTGGTAGAGCTCTAGCCTTGAGAAAACCCAAGGACAGTTTCAGGCCCTGAGCTCAAGCTCAGAACTGGCAAAAAACAGAAAAAAATAAATCTATATGAACAAAATCAAACCAAACCTAAGTGCACTGAATTCTAAGAACAGAGTTAACATTTTAACACATTAAAATCAATGAATATGCTTGCAATTCCTTTCCATTTGGTGTGATTCCAAAGCCATTTTATATAGCATGTAGAAAACTTAAGAGACTTTTTCTTCAATTTGAAACAATCAGTGTTAAATGTGTTACCTTATTTTAAAAGTTTATAAAAAACAGGGCAGTGTATGGCTCAAGTGACAGAGCATCTAAGAAGCACAAGGCTGGGGCCCGGAGTTTGGCCTAGTGGTAGAGTGCTTGCCTAGCATGCAAGAAGACCCGGGTTTGATTCCTCGGTACCATATACATAGAAAAAAGCTAGAAATGGTGCTAAGGCTCAAGTGGTAGAGCTCTAGCCTTTGAGAAAGTCCAAGGACAGTGCTCAGGCCCTGAGCTCAAGCCCAGGACTGGCAAAAAAAAAGGCACAGGCTCTGAGTTTAAACCCCAGTAACATACACACACACAGACACACAAACACACACAAATCATATAGAAGACAATCCAACCTTATATTTAAAATGATGTACTAATGTACTATAGTCTCTGAATTGCTGACTGAAGATTAAGATGGAAATAATTGTTTTGTGTGTACAGACTCTGGGACTTGATCATAGTGACTTCTTCACTCAAGGCTAAAGCCAAACTTCTACTTTTGGCTTTTAGCTGTTTATTTGGATCTGAATCTCTTAACTTTTCTCTTAGGGCTGGCTTTGAACCATGATCCTCAAATCCCAGCCTTCTGTGTAGCTACGATCATAACTGTGAGCCACTGATACCTGGCTACTTCCAGACTCATTAAGCTTCTTCCAGCTGAAGAAAAGACTGGGAACGGGCTATGAGTTTGGCCTAGTGGTAGAGTGCTCGCCTAGCATGCACAAAGACTGGGTTTGATTCCTCGGTACCACATACGTAGAAAAGCCTGGAAATGGTGCTGTGGCTCCAGTGGTAGAGCTCTAGTCTTGAGAAAGCCCAAAGACGGTGGTCAGGCCCTGAGTTCAAGCCCCAGGACTGAAAAAAAAAAAAAGAAAAAGAAAAAGAAAAGACAAGACCAGGAAATTACCAACCGGCACAGCACTGCAAATTTTAAAAGAGACCAACTCCTGAACAGACTTCTCCACAATGTAAGCAGCACTAATGCCATCAAGTCAGTGTCTTATAGGCAGGGAATACCAAGTTTAATACCTTACAAAATATATACAGAACTTGAACCATTGCTATGAGATAAAATTCAAGTCATAATTATAATAGGATACTTTCATCTAGTGAAAGGTCTAGTTGGTTAAAAAATGCATGTAAACTATAAAAAGAAAAGTATTTAGAAATACATACAATTTTAACAATCTTTTAACCTTTGATTTTTAAAAAGTTACGTATTTACAATCTTTAAAATTCACATAGCTGTTAAATTTACGTAATCTTAATTATTAGGAAAAAAAGGATAATTAAAAAAACATTTATACAATAGGGAAAAAAATCAATAGGAAGTAGAACACAGTATTAGCTAAAATAAGAAAGGTAGGGACTTGATAATTAAAAAGTTATACAACAAACTTTACCAGAAACATGCAATGCAGAGACCCAGTTTTTACAGAAGAATGATTAGAAGTTCCCTGGATGGCTGGAGGGAAGGATAAATGAGGCTGCCTACGTGAGAGAATGCACTGTCTAGATGTAAAACTTCCTTTCAGGCTTAAAAACTTTAAACAGCATTTTGTTCTTAATATGACAACCAATATTTAAACAATAAATCCTTAATTGGAGTGTTCAGCCCCGTTGATGATGAAAAGCTATTTATAAAATGTTTCAATACTGATGATATTAAAGCTACCAAAACTATGTAATAATCATAAAGTTTTGGCTTCCCAGGTTTGAATCGAAAGTCAGTTTGTCTTCTGAGAACAATGCATAGACATGAGGAAGACATTCTTTAATCTCTCCAGTCTTCTATGTTTTCCTTTTGTCATAATCGCCAACCATTTTCTTGATATGTGACAATTTGCTCTTCAACTGTTTGCAGTAGTTTCTCTTACTTTTGTAATCTGCAGACTAAAGATGGAGAAATGAATCACATAAATTCAACATACTAAAAACAGGACTAGCCTGGCATGGTGGCTCACACCTGTAATCCTTGCTACTCAGCAGGCTTAGATCTGAGGATGGAAGTTCAAAGATAGCCTGGACAGGAAAGTCTCCAGGAGACTCTTTTCGTCAGTCCTGGGACTTGAACTCAGGGCCTTAGCACTGTCCTTGGGCTTTCTCAAGGCCTAGTGCTCTACCACTTGAGCCATATCACCACATTCAGCCTTTTCTATGTATGTGATACGAAGGAATCAAACCCAGGTCTTTGTGCATGGCAGGGAACCACTCTTACCACTAGGCCAAACTCCACCCCCCGCCCATGAGACTCTCCAATTCACCTCCAGAAAACCAGAAGTGGAGCTATGGTTCAAAATGGTAGTATACCAGGCTTCAGTAAAAAGGGCTTAGGGAGAGTGCTCAGGCCCTGAGTTCAAGCTCCATTACCAAACCAAACCAAACCAAACCAAACTGAAAGAAAAAACAGTGTAGCTGGGCATCAGTAGCTCACACTTGTAATTCTAGCTGAGAGTTGACGATGCTGGTTTGAAGCCAACCTAGGTAGGAAAATCCAGATGACTCCAGTTAACCACCAAAAAGCCAGAAGTAGGGCTGTGGCTCAAGTGGTATATAAGAATGAGAGACCTTAAGTTTAAGCCCTGAACACAAACAAAGCAGCCTCGAGTTGCAAACAACTGAAATTAGAGTTCCAGTCTTTAAATATAGCCAGGTGCCAATTACTCATGCCTATAATCCTAACTACTTAGGAGGATGAGATCTGAGGATCAGGGTTCAAAGCCAGCCTGGGCAAAAAAAAAAAATCCCCATGAGACTCTTTTCTCCAATTAACTACTCAAAAACTGGAAGTGGTGCTATGGATCAGAGTGGTAGAACACCAGGAAAAGAATTGAAGGACAGTGCCTAAGGCCCCGAGTTCAAGCTCCATGACTAACCTCCCCCCACAACACACAAAAGGATTTTTGTTTCTATAACCAGTATATGCCTATGTCTAGAGTATTTAAAGTCATACTAAAGGTTAAACAAAACACACACAAAACCAAAGTTCTTTCTAAAAGCATTTTATAAACCAGGATACTTACTCTTTTTACTTGTTTCAATCTATTGTATTCATCAGCAGCAGTCTGTTAATAGATGAGAATGCGTTTAGTTGGACACTTAAGCCAGGCTCTGTTACTTCACTCCCATAATCCTAGTTACTCAAGATGCTGAGATCTGCAGATGGAGTTTAAAATTCAGCCTAGGAAGGAAAGTCTAGGAGAGTATAATCTCCAATAAACTAACCCCCAATTCCTGATATTAACACTGAGAACTGAAAATGACAGCATATGATACAAAGACAGCTTTGTTTTAGCTAAAATTTTTAATCATAAAATTTCTGATAGTCTTGTATTTTTCTGTACTTAGTAGTTTTCTATATCAAGTATAGAGCACTGGCCTTGAGCAAAAGAGCTCAGGGACAGCATCCAGCTTGTTTTTGTTGGAATTGTGATCCTCCCCCCACACACACTTTTTCTTCCCAGCATTGCAAAAAAGGAAAAGGAGGGCCAGGAGTTCAGCATAGTGGTAAAATATTTGCCTAGCATGCACAAAGACCCGGGTTCGATTCCTTGGTACCACATACATAGAAAAAGCCATAGTGGTGCTGTGGCTCAAGTGGTAGAGCCGTAGCCTTGAGAAAGCTCAAGGATAGTGCTCAGGCCCTGAGTTCAAGCCCCAGGACTGGCAAAAGAAAAAGAAAGGGCAGGTTTCTGCTAATGAAATTGAGCAGATAAGCATTTGGATATTTGATCTTTTGTCTAATTATGTAATTGATAAAATGGTAATATGTATTAATATTAGTTCAAGTACATACTTATGCTCTCTAGGAAAGTCTGGTTTTGTGGGAAAAATAATTTGATGGTGTTCACCAGCCTACAAAAACTTAGCACAAGACCATAAACAAAAAAAAAAGTAACAGTAATGAAGTCCTAAAGCAGATGGCCTCAAGAAACCCCATGAAGACTCATATCTGATAGGAAGTCTCTCAAATTCCATTTATGCAGGCAGCTATGCATTCTGCTACCTCTCTACTACTTTAGGACAATACAAAAGCCACATTGACACCAGAAAAGACTTTTGAAACCACAAACATAACTAGTTATATCCCACTGATCTGAGCCAACACGGGTAGCTTATGCCTATAATCCTAGCTACTCAGAAGGCTACAATCTGAGGATCATGGTTCAAAGCCATCCCAGGTAGGAAAATCTGTGAGACTCTTACCTCCAATTAATCACCAGAAAACCAGAAGTGGAACTATGGTTCAAAGTAATAGAGCACTAGCCTTGAGCAAAAGAGCTCAGAGACAGCATCCAAGATCTGAGCTCAAGTCTCACAACTCCCCTCCCCCCCCAAAAAAAAAGCCACAATCTAAGCTACCAATTAACTTCTACCTGTTAGGGGTGGGGAGAAAATGGGTGGGTATCAAACCCAGGGTTTAAAGATGCTAGATGGTCCACATACCACTGGGCAACTCCTCCAGCCCTCCCTATTAACTACTCATGTGGTTTCTGACCTTTCCAGTTTCAGAACCCACCAGAAATAATTCCTTTAAAAAAGGCATGTTGGTTGTGAGTGTGGCCTAGTGATAGAGTGGTTGCCTAGCATGTACAAAGTCCTGGGTTCCATTCCCCAGTACCACATACACAGAAAAAGCCAGAAATGGTGCTGTGGCTCACGTGGTAGATACTAGCCTTGAGAGGCCCAAGGACAGTGCACAGGTCCTGAGCTCAATCCCTAGGACTGACAGCAACAACAAAAAAATTAGGCATGTTAATGCTTCAAAATTTCTACCAAGTTTTCCAGATGGATATAATCCTGCACCGCATCCCCTTCTATGTGGAGAAATGTTAGCCATTACTAAAGTGGTACCACAGAACCACTTTCAGCTTTTTCTTTTTTTTTTTTTTCTCCCTTTTTTGGCCAGTCTTGGGCTTGAGCTCAGGTCCTGAACACTGACACTGTCCTTGGTTTTCTCAAGGCTAGAGCTCTACCACTTGAGCCTCAGCACCACTTCTGATTTTTTCTATGTATGTGGTACCGAGGAATTGAGCCCAGGTCTTTGTGCACGCTAGGCAAGCACTCTACCACTAGGCCAAACTCCTGGCCCTAGCCATCACTTCTGAGTGCAACCTTCCTAAACAATTCAGATACCATTCATTCTCTGAAGATCTAGTTACATAATGTTAATGCACCATCAGTGGCTTTGGCATTGACAGTTATTTAGATGTCACTCACTCCTAGAATACAAACTCTTTGGGGAGAGGGACACAGGTTTTGTCTTTCTAATTACAACACTACTATATTATAAAAAATCCAGTAAGTGGTCTATAAATGTTAACTGAACAAGGAACAGATGGCTAATGCCTGTAATCCTAGCGATTCAGGGGGCTGAGATTCGAGGAGTGTGATTCAAAGTGAATTCTGGCAGAGAAGTCCCAGAGACTCTTATCTCTAACTATTAAAAAAACTGGAAGTGGAGCCGTGGCTCAAATGGTAGAAGGCCAGTCCTGAATGGGAAGGCCCTGAGTTCAAGTTCCAGTAGTGTGTGTGTGTGTGTGTGTGTGTGTGTATGTATGTACCACTCCTGGGGCTTGAACTCAGGGCCTAGGCACTGTCCTTGGACACTAAAGGCTAGCACTCTGCCACTTGATCCACAGCACTACTTCCAGCTTTTTCTGTGTATGCAGTACTCAGGAATTGAATCCAGGTTTTCATGCATGCTAGGCAAGCACTCTACCACTACGCTATGCTCCCGGCCCCACAGTACTGGTATTTTTTTTTTTAATCAAATTCTATACGACACATAAACATCAGGCTCGAATTTACCATGTAGTCTTCATTCTCTTCTCTATAGTCATCCAATTCCTTATCAAGACGAGAGAGTTCCTTATTGACCTCATCAAGTTCTGCTTGTAAACTTTTGTATTCCTGTAGGCCAGTGTCAAAACTTCTCTTGTAGAGCTGTCGTTGCTGATCTGAAGTGATAGGTGGATATTCCCTAGAAAATGAAAGAGAAAATGTCCATTTATGTTTCACAGACATAAAAATCAGTGTGCTTCTCCTAAAGGAGAAAATAGCGGTGAAGTATAGAAAAATCAATTCTCTTATTTCTGCTTTTCATATGATAAGGGAGGTAGAACACAAAAAATAAATTTTTTTCTACTGATTAGCAGAAAGGAAACAATGAAATCAGTTCCCATGTGTAACAAAGCTTAAAAAAAAAAAGGAGCGATTAGCTGGGTATGGTGGTACTATCTGTAATCCCACCAACTTTGGGGTTAGAGGTAGAATGATCACAAGTTCTAAACCAGCCCAGAAGTTATTGAGAGACTATCTCAAAAATAAAACACAAAAGCCACACGGTAGCTCACGCCTGTAATCCTAGCTACTCAGAAGGCTGAGATCTGAGGACCAAGGTTCAAAGCCAGCCCAGGCACAAAAGGACCTGAGACTTTTTTTTTTTTTTTGCCAGTCCTGGGCTTGAGCTCAGGGCCTGAGCACTGTCCTTGGACTTTTCTCAAGGCTAGAGCTCTACCACATGCACCTAAGCACCACTTCCGGCTTTTTGCTATGTATGTGGGGTACTGAGGAATTGAACCCAGGTCTTCGTGCATGCTAGGCAAGCACTCTACCACTAGGCCAAACTCCCGGCCCCATGGACCTGAGACTCTTATCTCCAATTAATCTCTAGAAAACAGGAGGTAGGGCTTGGCTCAAAGGTAGTAAGATAGCCTTGTACTGAAGAGCTCAGGGACAGTGCCCAAGCATAGTTCAAGCCCCAAGACCCACAAAAAAAAGAGTAAAATACAAAATGGGTGTGGTGGCTCATGCCTGTAACCCTACGTAGACAAGAGACAAAGATCAGGGGATAGCAGTTCAGAATCAGTGGGGCAATAAATTGGTAAGTGCCAATACCAACCAATAGATGGAACATACTGGCACCTATCTGTAAGTCCCAGCTACATGGAAAACCATGGGTGGGAGAGTCACAGACCAGGCCAGCCCCAGGCAATGCCCTATCAAAGTGCAAAAAGGAATGGAGTGTGGCTCATGGGACAGAGCTTAAGTGACACTGCCTCACAAGTAAAGGCCCTTAGTTCAAGCCTTGGTGCCAGCAAACCAAAGAACAAGGGGCCCAGTTCAAGTAGTTAGGCACTAGTCTAGCACGTCTAAGGCCCTAAGTTCAACCCCTGTACCACAGAAAGGATCTCAAGTGTGAGACCAGCCTAGGCTACACAAAGACTATTTAAAAACCACTGACTGGGGACTGGGAGTTGGCCTAGTAGTAGAGTGCTTGCCTAGCATACACAAAGACCCAGGTTTGATTCCTTGGTACCACATACATTAAAAAAAAAAAAAAAAAAAAAAAAAAAGTCGGAAGTGGTGCTGAGGCTCAAGTGGTAGAGCTCTAGCCTTGAGAAAGTCCAAGGATAGTGCTCAGGTCCTGAGCTCAAGCCCAGGACTGGCAAAACAAAAAACAAACAACAACAACAAAAAAAACCACTGACTAGTAACCGAGCTCAGTGGTAGAGTGCTTGCTGGGCATGCACAAGGCTTGAGGTTTGATTACCAGCAATACTCAAAAGAAGAAAAGGGAGGCCAGGAGTTTGGCCTAGTGGTAGAGTGCTTGCCTAGCATGCAGGAAGACCCGGGTTCGATTCCTCAGTACCACATACATAGAAAAAAGCTGGAAGTGGTGCTGAGGCTCAAGTGATAGCGCTCTAGCCTTGAGAAAGTCCAAGGACAGTGCTCAAGCCCTGAGCTCAAGCCCAGGACTGGCAAAAAAAAAAAAAAAAAAAAAAAAAAAAAAAAGAAGAAGAAAAGGGAAAGAAAGCCTATTATTTCACATTTAAAAACAAAACAGCTGGGGCTGGGAGTTTGGCCTAGTGGTAGAGTGCTTGCCTAGCATGCACGAAGACCGGGGTTCGATTCCTTGGTACCACATATTTAGAAAAAGCCAGAAGTGGTGCTGAGGCTCAAGTGGTAGAGTTCTAGCCTTGAGAAAAATTCCTCAGGCCCTGAGCTTAAGCCCAAGACTGCCAAAAAACAAACAAAAAAAAACAACCCAGCTACTCAGAAGGCTGAAATTGGATGATCACGGTTCTGGGTTTAAAGCCAGCCCACGTGAGACTCTTATTTCTAATTAATCACTAAAAACAGGAAGTAGGGCTGTGGCTCAAGGGGTATGGTGGTAGCCTTGAGCTGAAGAGCTCAGGGACAGCACCCAGGCCCACAAAAATAAAAACAAGCAAAAACAACACACACACATACACATACACACACACACATACATACACACACACACTCACACACTTGCTCACAGTTTTAGGAATGAAATTGGAAATTATTTTTTGAACTTCAAGGTTCTAGTAATAGGAACTCCTTTATTCTCAGTCCACAGGATCCACACTTATGATTAGAGTCTTTAGAGGAATTCTGGAGGCAGGACCTGTTTTGATCACCACAGAGCAGCTGGTAGGGAGTGGCTGTTTCCTATTACCACCTACAGTCTTCAGACCAGCTTATTTGTTTACTTTTGGTTTTGTTTTTCCCAAGTAGAAAGAGCTTATTTTATCCTCTCTTTATAAAAGCAGACTTTAAAAAATGTTCACCTGGGACTGTGGGGGGACCATGCTAGCACGTACACTCAGCATGTGCCACACCCTGGGCTCAAGGTCCAGTCCCAACAACATATAAAAACACAGGCTGGGTGGAGAAAGATACTGGCAGCTCATGAAAGTGGGAAGAAGGAAGACTGGAATTTCATACAACATACCTCCTTGTACATGAGGAAGAGGTTGTGAACCCACAAACCCTTAGGCAAATACTTTGAACTGGGTCGCAGGAATAAGTAGCTTCATAAAAATACAGAATTTTGCCAGGCTCAGTTGCTCATGCCTGAAATTTTAGCTACTCAGGAGGCTGAGATCTGAGGATCAAGGTTCAAAGCCAGCCCAGGCACTAACGTCCATGAGACTCTTATCTCCAATTAACCACCAGAAAACTGGAATTGGCGCTATGGCTCAATGGTTAGGGGGTAGCCTTGAGCTGAAAGTACTCTGGGACAGACCCAGAATTAAAAAAAAAAAGGGGGGGGGGGAATTTCAAATTTTAGATTTAACTGTCTACATCTTCATCATATGGAAATAAGAGAGTTCATGAAAAAGGAGATCCAAATTTAGGGGGCCGGGAGTTTAGCTAGTGGTAGAGTGCTTGCCCAGCATGCATGAAGACCCGGGTTCGACCCCTCAGTACCATACACATAGAAAAAGCTGGAAGTGGTGCTATGTCTCAAGTGGTAGAGCGCTAGCCTTGAGAAAGCCCAAGGACAGTGCTCAGGCCCTGAGTTCAACCCCCAGAACTGGCAAAAAAAAAAAAAATTAAAGAGTTTCTCAAAATTTTCAACTATTTTCCAGGATATAAATTAGAGACAGATGGCTACACCAGGCCCAAATGCTAGGGGGGGGGGAGAAATGAGATTTCAAGCTACTCATGAGGGGAAGGGGGAAAGGGGGAAGGATGAAGGGGAGGGGAGGGGAGGGGAGAGGAGGGAAGGGAAGGAAGGAAAGGAGCACGGAAAGATGGAAGATCTTAGTAGGAAGGCTTAACATAAAGATAATTGCCAAAGGAAATGCACCATACTCTGATGTGGTAAGGTTAACTCCTGTGCTGTTGCATTTATTTCAAAGTCCTTCTTGGGTGACTAGTAGTAGATGAGCAGTTGTGGAATCCACACCCTCTGTGTCAGGAAAGTGTGTTATGAAAGTGTGTTATGACCCAGGCACAGCCACACACGTTCATCCCATTCCTTCCTTCCATTTTAGTTTTCATTACGAAAAGGGAACCAAAGAAAGCCTAACAATAATGTCACAGCCCCCAAATGGGTCTCCAGCCCTGGCTGGCAGAGTGTGAAATGCTCCCACTGAGGCCAGTTTCAGAGGCAGCAGCTCTAATCCTGGTGGCTCAGGTGGATAACCAGGCCCAGCAAAGGGCTCCAGGAAAGGGAGGAGGCATTACCTGATCCAGTCTTCCTCCAGCTCGTCGCAGGACTCACCACCTGTGGTGTAGTCCGTCTCATAGTGATCTGGCTCTGTCTTCCTTGCCATTCCTGCTCTTCCCTTGGTAGGGGCCCGTTTTGAAGACGTCTCTAAGTTACCACTGCTGCTGTACTGAGGCTGCCTGAAGTCGTCCATGGGTGAAGTCAGGGGCAGTTCCTGAGCCACTTCAGGCACCCTACAGAAAAAACAGTCATTGTGGATTTATCACTGGGTGCTCCCTGCCTGGACAGCACACTGCAAGCACAAGGACAGCAATTACAAGCACCTGGAGGCACCGACAAGAAGGCCAGCATTGGAGCTGTTTAGGTGTCCATTTTTTGGCAGAATACTCAACATATACAATAGCTTTCAAGTTTGCAAGGGGACCCATCTTGAAGGAAAACAGGAAGTTCAGTCAGAGCTGTAAGAGGTGTTTATCTGCCCTGTGAACACTTAGACTGCAAAAAGCCATATGGAAAATAATCACCCTGATTCTTTCCTACAGGTTCTTCCAGTTCCCTGAGATGCCGTGTGGGGAAAAGACCACAGATTATCTGGTACTCAGAGATATGCACTTGATGATATTAATTCTAGGCTCCCGGAAATTCTCCTTTAAACAAACTTTGAAAGACTGGAAAATGACTAAAAATGGAAACTTAAAACACACACACACAAAACTAATGACCTGTAATGAACTATACAGGTCATCAAAAGCCAGGCACAATGCCGGGTATGGTGGCATGCCTGTAATCCCAGTATTTGACAAACTGAGGTAGGAGGACTGCAAGTTGCAGGACTAAGATATGGTGAGACCCTTTCTGAGTTTTTAGGTATCAGGTATCTTTCAAAATTGCAATGTTAAGGCTGGGAGTTTGGCCTAGTGGTAGAGTGCTTGCCTAGCATGCACAAAGATTCAGGTTGGATTCCTTGGTACCACATACACAGAAAAAGCCAGAAGTGGTGCGGTGGCTCAGGGTAGAATTCTAGCCTTGAGGAAAGCCCAAGTACAGTGCTCAGGCCCTGACCTAAAGCCCAGTACTGGCAAAAAAAAAAAAAAAAAAAAAATTGCAATGTTAATACTGATGATTTATTTTATAATGCAAATTACTTCATGCTGTAGTCTTTTTTTTTTTTTTTTTGATGGGTCATGAGACTTGAACTTGGCCTGGGTGCTGTCCCTGAGCTCTTTAGCTCAAGGCTAATGACCTACCTCTTTAGCTACAGTGCTACTTCCTAGCCATGCATTTGTATGCACAGATAATTTGAAGAATGTGTGTGTGTTATTGGGGTGGGGAGGTAGTGTTATTTATTTCCTTTTTCCAAATTTACTCAGATAACAACAACCTTGTATGTATTGTTAATGCAACATCTCGAAGAGGGAAATGTGACTTTCTCCACTAGTCAATAAGTAACACATTCCTAGACTCCCAGCCAAAACTACCAGCTACCAAGCTTCTTGCTTTGTTTGAAGTAGCAAAACAAAACCCTTTAAAGACAGTGTCTCTCTCTGAGAAGTCAGGAAGCTAAAGGAGAAACAAAAGAGGGGACCAAAGCACATCACCTGCCATAATTTTCATGATATTAGATATTGATCCTATAAATCTTTACCTTGGGAAAGTTTTCCACCTTTCCTCTTCCTAGCCTTTAAAACGCTACACACAATAGACTTTTATCAATCATGAAAGCTAGAAACAAAATGTTTAGCAAAAAAATTGTTTACAGGGCCAGGAGTTTGTCCTAGTGGTTGAGGGCTTGCCTAGCATGCACGAAGCCTTGGGTTCAATTCCCTAGTACCACACATACAGGAAAAGCTAGAACTGGTGCTCTGCTCAACACTAGTAGAGCACTAGCCTTGAGAAAGCTCAAGTCCTGAATTTAAGCCCCATAACTGGCAAAAAAAAAAAAAAAAAAGCAAACAATTACAGAAAAGCCAGGCATAGGTGGCTCACCTCTAGAACCCTAGCAACTCATAAAGCAGCAATCTGAGGATGAAAGTTCAAAGCCAGCCCAAATGGGAAAGTCTGTGAGACCTTTATGTCCAACTAATCACCAAAAAGTAGAGATGTGATTCAAGTGGTAGAGAGCTAGAGTTGAACAAAAAAGCCAAGCAAGAGCTTAGGACCTGAGTTAAAGCCTCAGTAAAGTCATTCAAATTTTATAAAAAAAGTTTTAAGATATGTATGGTCTTGATTAAACTCTCAACTCAACCTTTAGAGACAAATCCCCTGCAGTGAAAATACAGATGATGGAGAAGAGGTAACCAGTTCCCTGCACACACAGACAGGTGTTTGTTCTTACTGTTACTCACACACCCCTTCACATTCCTTTGCTGCTCCAATCAAGGCCTGCCTTGTGGTATGCTTGTGGACTTTCTCCCACCTGTTTTGCAAGTCTATGAGAGCACGAGGTTGCTGTTTCCAGAGCACCTGGCTCCATACTAAGCAATGAGAGAGGTTTCAGACAATCACTGAATTGAAAAAGAGACTCCCAAGGATCCTCCTTTTATGATGACACAGTCTCAGTAGAGCAAGATAAACAATCCTGATCAACATCACTGCACAGACTATCTATCTGAATGAGGCTCATCACATATGTAGTATTTTAGAATTGCTACCATCACTGGAGGCATAATCTGAGACTTGTTAGCCATAGAAGTCCTTCTGGGCCATGGAATGACAATAACCCAAAATGGACAAAGAATTCCGATATGGGAGCTTTGAGAGAGAAAACTTATTTCCACAGTGCTAGGCTGGATGAATGCTGTGTGGAGAATGTGGCTGGTCATGCTATGACAACAGAGGCTGTGCCGAGAATAGAATAAAACCTGAGTGAGCACCTCTGGATGGTGCCATGACTGGAGCTACTTCTATCCATGGGACTTAGAAGAGCCAATGAATTCCTCTTTTTGGTTAAGCTAATTTAAACTGCATTTTAAAATTCTTATAACTTGCCTACGAATCCTAACAGAGGATCCAGAAAGCTGAAAAGGAGCCTCGTAGGTAATCAGGGCAATGTTCCCCTTCCACGACATTCTGCATCTGTCACCATGACTTTGAGCTGTCCTGTGGGCAGGCCCCTCCTAGACATCACATCACCAAGAGCGATTATGTATCTGCGACCCCTAGATACCACATCTGCATCACCATGGCCTTGAGCAGTCCCGCACTGGAGCCCCAGGACATCACATGGTGGCCCATTACCATGGAAGGCTTGCAGGCATTGCCCCCCAGAGCTGTATGCCCTTATGGGCACCAAGTCACAGGGGCTAAACAACAGATGGAGAGCTTGTGCAGGCCATGTGGAGTCCCTGGGTCTTGGGGCTGGCCCATGATCTTGAGTCATGTAGCTCTTGCCTGGGGACACCTTATTAAACCCCTGCATAACACACACCCCATGGACCTCCCTCCCTTGGCACTCCTCCCATCTTGCAAGAACTGAAATGGGTTACTTTTTTCTTTGCTAAGCTTCTCCTCTGTGTCTGTGGATTCATTCTTTGAGACCACAGAGACAAAGGATGTGATCTAGATGTTGCAGTGTTTTGCAATGTTTCTATCAACAATGGATGTCACTTGGCTCGGTAAGGAACCAGTCTAACTCCAAAGCTCTGCACTGCAGCAATATTCAACAGGTTTGACTTGCAAAGGTCAATTCACCATGGATGTGACCAGGACAGAAGGAGAGTACCAACAGTAATCTGTCAAATTCACCTAAGAGCGGCATGGCAACCCTGTTCAGCCAAACTCTAGTGTTCTCTGGTACAGGATTCATTTTAATTGGCAGACGGCCTTGAAATGGTAAGGTGTCAGATGTTATGACACACAGAAGGAACCAGATATGAGAGCAATTAGCATGCAATGACACTTTACCCAAAGTTCAAAGACATGCTAAACCATTAGATGGTGCCAAGCCTCAGCTTAGTGGGATAGTGCCCAGGGATGCAGTAGGAGTACATGATGGAGAAACAGCACACACATCATGAGACTTCATGCCCCCAGCAGTGGGAAGGACCTTGCACAGTAACAGACACCAATGGCTACGGTTTGGGTAAGTTTCAAGCGTGTCCTCCAAGATTGTATGTTTTGAAGGCTTTATGGCCCTTCAAGAAGTAGGGTCCATTTATAGAAGACCTTTAGAAGAAGGGGATTAAGGGACTTCTCTGGCTTCCAGGTCTGAGGTGAGATCTCTCATTGCACCCTTGTTGTTGCTTTTTTTTTTAAGATTTCTTTAAAAATTATATTTTATTATCTTTAAATAGTTGTACAAAGGAGTTGCCATCCAGTAAAGTAGTTTCTGAACACAATGCATCTTGATCAGTATCAGCCCTTCCATCATTCTTTCCATCCTTCCCAACCCAGCCTCTCCCTTCAATTGTCTTAATTTTATTTTGTTTTGTTTTTTTGCCAGTCCTGTGCTTGAGCTCAGGGCCTGAGCACTGTCCTCGGACTTTCGCAAGGCTAGAGCTCTACCACTTGAGCCTCAGCACCACTTCTGGCTTTTTTCTAGTACCAAGGAATCGAACCCGGGTCTTTGTGCATGCTAGGCAAGCACTTTAACCACTAGGCCAAACTCCCAGCCCTTAATTGTCTTAATTTTGTAGGATATACATTCTATTTTTTCCCCCAGTCCTGGGGCTTGAACTCAGGGCCTGCGCACATTCCTTGGACACGTTTTGCTCAAGACTAGCACTCTGCCACTTGAGCCACAGTGCCACTTCCAGCTTTTTCGGTGTGATTCTGAGGAATCAAACCCAGGGCTTTGTGCATGCTAGGGGAGAAAGCTACCAGTAGGCCACCCTCCCACCCCCATACATTGAATTTTATGTCTACAATCTCCCCAACTGTTGTCTCCTCATTTATCTACCTCCTCCCCTTGATCCCATTTCCTGATGTTTATTTTGTTAGACTGTGAGTTAGCCTTTCTAAGGAATTACACCATTTGATTTCTCACCTGAATCTACCATATTTCAGTTAGTACATCTGTGTACTTGCATACTATCCCAAAGTTTTTACATTTTACACTTTATACATTTATAAATTAATTCTAGCTTTCCCATGTAAGAGGAAACATTCATTCTTTGTCTCTCTGGGCCTGACTTGCACACATAATATGATTTTTTCCAGGCCCTTTGATTAATTTGCAAATGATACAATATCATTCTTTCTAATGGATGAGTAAAATTCCATGTGGTTTATATACCACATGAGGGGAAAATGGTGGTATTTCAAATATAGCTCATTGCCAGTATGCATTATTATGATTTAGCAAAGATTTTTCAATCCCATACAATTATTCATTCATTTCATTCATGTTTTCAAATCTAATGTGGATTCAGAGACTCTTTTTCTATAAGCAAAACAAACAACTATTATTTATCAAAACTACCTTAAAATTTCCAGGAGGGATCTGTTTAAGTTTGCATCATTTCAACATAACCATCAGTCACTGAGCATTTCCATATATAGTTTATATGTGACCTGTCCCCACAACATGTTCACACAAAATGTACTAAAGGCTTTACTCCCAAGTTGACATTATTGTGCTGGGATTGGGTCATGAGAGTGCTAACTTCATCAATGGGTTAATCAATTGACCCATGCATTCATAGAAGGTAGACCTTGGTTGAAGGAAGCAGGTCTGAGGATGTGCATTTAAATGGTGTCTTGTCCCTGTGCTCCCCTCTTTCTCTCTCTTTCTGTCTCCCCCACTCACAGCTACTCTCTGCCCCTTTCCCTTCTTCCTCAGTTTTCTGGTTGCTATGAGGTGAGCAGCTCCACGTCTCCATATACTCTTGCCTCCCTGATGCTCTGCCAACCACAGAACCACAGCAAAGAAGCAGCGAAGCAGGGATGGAGATCCCTGTAACCATGAGGCAAAGTGAACCTTTCCTGCTCAAAGCTGCTTTCCTCAAGACTTTGATTACAGAGACACAGGGATAGTAATATAGTCTAGAATACATTGTTCCTTTTCAGCCTCAGCTTAGAGTCCATAGGGACCCCAGTTGCTTTCTTTTGGAAAATGGTGCTTTTGAATTGTGGTACTCCAAGATCTTGAGGTAAAGGGTAAATGTTACTATTGATAATGTCAATGTTGAAAGAAGTTGTCTTAGGAATGAATCAACATCAATATCAACATAGAAATGTAACCACCAAAAACAACAACAGATACAAGGAAAGTGATCGTCACAGGTAGGAATGTGAATGAGGATGGTAATTTTCACTGAAAGAAAAGCTGCAATTACGTCTCATGTTGTTGCTTTTTTGATGCCGTGACCAAGCTGATGGCTTGGGATCTGAGGATCATGGTTCAAAGCCAGTCTGGGCACTAAAGACCTAGAGACTCTTATCTCCAATTAATCACTAGAAAACCAGAAGTGGGGCTGCGGTTCCAGAGGTAGAGTAGCCTTGAGCTGAGGAGCTCAGGGATAGTGCCCAGGCTCAGAGTTCAAGCCCCGTGACCCACAAAAAAAAAAAAAAAAAAAAAAAAAAAAAGAACCAAACTGATACTAGTGTCATACTCTTGAATCTCCATATCTGTGAGCTAAATAAACCTATTTTCTATATGAAGTTAGCCTGAATTGGGTATTTTGTTACAGAAAAAAAAAGTGTACTAATAAACCAGAACTCTGGAATTATTCAAATGAAGTTACCTAGTTCAATGGACACACATTTGATTAGGGTTGATAAACATACATCTTGAGGGGAAGGGAGAAAAAAACCCAACAACATACATCTTGCCCTCAAATACATGAGATCTAGTAACTACAAGCAAAAGGAGAGACCAAGTACTATATTTGCCCCTGTTCCTTTTACTGTCACCTAACCTCAATCTAGAAATAAGACACATAAGCACCCAGAATATCATTCCTCGCCATTCAATTAGTTCAGCAAGTGAAAAGGCACATTTAATCTTGGAAAGGAAAAGGACCCTACCCTCCCTCCTTATCCATGTTTACCAAGGAGCAGTTAGGCCTCTACCAACAGAGCAAAGGAGGAGGAATATCTAGGTTTTGTGTGTACCTAGCATAAGGAGAGAGAACAGCACAAAACAAGTCACTGCAAGCATAAGCAATACTCCTTTTTATACTCTACCAAACTAAATGGATGTTACTTACAGTGGCGTTGACTTATAGGAAGACTCTGGATACAACCGTTTGCCCCCATTCACTTTGCCATTGGAGGAGTATGCCACCACGCTATCAACTCTGTCCACGTAGTCAGATGGCGGTGGAGGCATGTCTTGTGTGCCTGCAGATACATTTTTAACCTAGAAAACAACCCCAAGAGCACTGTTATTATTTACTCTGTCATTTTAAAGAGAAGAAGAAATGGAAGAAAATTCCTACCTATAAAATATCTAATATTTGCTTGGCTCATTAAATACTATTTGGTTGTAATGATGTTTTTTGTTTTTGTTTTTTGGTGGCGAGTACTCGGGATTCAACTGTCTACCAAATCAACCATGCCCCCTAGCTCTTTTTGCTTTTGTTATTTGTTGTTTATTTATTTATTTTTGTTAGTCCTGGGGCTTGAAGTCAGGGCCTGAACACTGTCCTTGAGCTTTTTCCTCAAAGCTAGAGCTCTACCATTTGAAGCTTTTACTATGTATGTGGTACCGAGGCATCAAAACCAGGTCTTTGTGCATGCTAGGCAAGCACTCTACAAACTTTTGTTATTTATTTATCTATTTATTTATTTTTGCCAGTCCTGGGCTTAAGCTCAGGGCCTGAGCACTGTCCTTGGATTTTTCTCAAGGCTAGAACTCTATCACTTGAGCCTCAGCACCACTTCTGGCTTTTTCTAAGTATGTGGTAAAAGGACCCGGGTCTTCGTGCATGCTAGGCAAGTGTTCTACCACTAGGCCAAACTCCCAGCCCCCACTTTTATTTTTTGAAGAGGGGCTCTCTTTATGCTCAGGGCAGCCTGGACAGTGAGATGTCAGGCATAGTACCACTGCTTTCTTGCCTTTTTTTTTTTTTTTTTTGCCAGTCCTTGAACTCAGGGCCTGGGCACTGTCCTTGGGCTTTTTCAAGGCTAGTGTTCTACCACTTGTGCCACAGCACCACTTCTGACTTTTTCTATATGTGTGATACCGAGGAATCAAACCCAGAGCTTCACGCATGCTAGGTATGCAGTCTACCATTAGGTCACACTCATGGCCCCCACATTCAGATTTTTTTGTGTGTGTGCGTCATGGAGCTTGAACTTGGCCTGGGTGATGTCCCTGAGATCTACAACTCAAAGGTACCCTTGAGCCAAGCCCCACTTCCCATTTTCTAGAGGTTAATTGGAGATAAGAATCTCAGGTCCTTTTGTGCTCAGGCTGGCTTTGAACCTTGATCCTCAGATCTCAGCTTCCTGAGTAGCTAGGATTATGGGCGTGAGCCACTGTACCAGACTCACACTCAGCTTTTTATAGGTTGAGATAGTCTTACTAAATTTTTGCCCTGAACCATGACTTTCTCAATTTCCACCTCCCAAGCAGCTAGGATTATAGATATGAGCCACTATACTTGGACTTTTTCATTTTTTGTTTATATAGGTTCTCATTCCTTTGCTGGGCCAGCCTTTAAACCATCATCCTTTTATCGCTTTTTGAGTAGTTGGTATTACAGGTGTGTGCTACAATGCCAAACAATGATTGCTTTTTTATTATTAGCCTTAACAGTCAATAATATTTTCACAACAGTGCTATTGCTAGACTAATATGTATTGAATAGGAAAACTCCCACCACACTCTATCCTGATACAATTAGAACAATTATCTGTGGTAATTGTCCCACCCACCTACCCTCCTTCAATAGGAAGACTGGGTCATCTTATCTAGGCTAGGCGAGCATTTTCAATTCTAATGAGCACTCTGCTAATGTTGACACCACATTTAGATAATCAAAGAATTTAGTATATGTGTTCTTAAGTCATTCATCTCTAGATATTGAATGTTACTGCCACAGGAAAAAAAATTGAAGAATTCAAGATGATTTCTGCTATAATTTTTTTTTGATAAGTGATCTATTTATTCTCCCCTAACATGCATTTTCTTTTTTTGGACAGTCCTGGGGCTTGAACTCAGAGCCTGGGCTCTGTCCCTGAACCTCTCTGTGCTCAAGGCTAGTGTTCTATCACTTCAGCCTAAGTGCCACTTTCAGCTTTTTCTGTGTCTGTGGTACTGAGGAACTGAACCTAAGACTTCATTCATTCTAGCAAGCACTTTGTAATTGGACCACATTCTCAGTCCCCCAGCATACATTTCCAATGGCTCTATTATCCACAACCTTTGATGACTTGAATATAAACTATCCCAAACTATGTACTAGAAACTTGTTTGGTGACCATCTGATATGCTTTTGGGAAATGATGGAATCCTGAGTGCTCTCACTGAATCAGTTAATTCATCCCTTGAGGCCATATTGAGAGGTAGTGAGGCCTAGCTGGAGAAAGCAAGTCACTGGAGACTGCTCGGGCCCCTCCTGTGAGAGTCCCAGTGTCAGACTCCCGACACTGTCTTTCAGATGTCATATAACAAACAGGCTCAACATTCTTTTATTATTTGTGTGTGTGTGTGTCAGCACTGTTCATGTTCTACTACTTGAGCCACACATCCACTTCCAGCTTTTTGATGGTTAGTTGTCTGCCCTAGCTGACTTGGAATCTCAATCCTCAGATCTTAGATCTAAGTAGTTAGTTACAAATTATCAGCTCACGGCTTATTATCTTTAAAAAAAAAAAAGTTTACATCTGTTATATGGAGAGGGATTTCATTGTCTCACTGTCTGCTATTCTTCAAATATTTCATTTAAAGTTCCTTAAAATACTATTGATTTCTTTTAAAAAATTGAAAGAAGAAAAAAATCAAAGATTGGGAAGCCAGGCACCAATGGCTCATGCCACTGGTAATCCTAGCTACTCAGAAAGCAGAGATCAGAAAATTGGTGTTCAAAGCCAGCTGGAGCAAGAAAGTCTATGAGACTCTTCTGTCCAACTAACCACCAAAAAAGCCAGAAGAGCTGTGGCTCAAATAGTACAGTACTAGCCTTATGCAAAAAAATTTAAAAGAGTGTGGCCTAGTGGTACAGTGCTTGGCTAGCATGCACAAAGCCCTGGGTTCGATTCCTTGGTATCACATATACAGAAAAAGCCAGAAGTGGTGCTGTGGCTCAAGTGGTAGAGTGCTAGCCTTGAGAAAGCTCAAGGATAGTGCCCAGACCCAGAGTTCAAGCCCCACAACTTAAATAAATAAATAATGAAAACTCAACAACAGCACTCAGGCTGAGTCCAAGCCTTAGAATCTGTGCGCATGTACGTGTGCGCACAAGCCAGACAAACAAACACACAGACACTCACAGACACACAGACACAGAAAATATACTGGGGTCCAAATGTTAAACCCAGAAATTTAGTTGTTTTAAAGAAAAAGGTATATAAAAACATAAAAATCAAAGCAATTTCACAAATTTGTTCAGTAAAAATGAGCAAATCTTCCAAATTAGGAAGGATGGAACTGCTTTGGTTGGGTTCATCCCAGATCTGCCAACTCTAAGTTCTAGAAAGTCTCTGACTCCTCATTTTCATAAAGTGAAAAACCACACACTTGAGAAAATGTTCTGATGAGTCCCGTGTGCAATGTGGCAGCACTCACTCATGAGGCTGAGACAGGACTTCAGTTGGAGGCCAGCCTGGGCAGCCTGGCAAGAACTGAACATCAAAAACATGCAATAAAAATTCTTAGGATGCTGGATTCTACTTAAGACCACTGAGACCAAATGAAGAAATCTTTAAAAGGATTCGCAGGTAAGAGCAGACTTAGAATTCTAGTATTTTGCTATAAAAACCCTTGCAATTAAGATCAGCAACAATTCGGTGTATTTTTCTATGATATACACACCCTCCATCTTAGGTTTTCCAGTGTTTGAAGCATTAAGAGAGGGCCCACAGAGTCCACAGAGATATTTATTCTTGATTGTTTCACATTCAGAGTCCAAAAGGAATAGGATCATTTCCCTCAGAAAGTGGAATTTGGGGGCTGGGAGTTTGGCCTAGTGGTAGGGTGCTTATTTCTGAGGAAGAAGTCAAGCTTATCCGTAAGGTTGGGCCTGGTAAATGATCAGTCAGTTCAGTGTTGTGAGCAGACTCAGTGATGGGTTAAAAAGGGTTCATTGTGTGCTGGTGGTAGAAGTGAGTGACCCAGCCAGCCAGCGCTGTGAGTGAGCAGTTGCTAGACAATACCTTGGTACCACATACATACAAAAAGTCAAAAATGGTGCTGTGACTCAAGTGGTAGAGTGCTATTCTTGAGAAAGCCCAAGGACAGTTTTCAGGCCCTGAGTTCAAGCCCCAGGACTGACAAAAAATTGAGAATACTGCTGCAATGAGCATGGTTAAAAAAAAAAAAAAAAGAAAGAAAGTGGAATTCGGCAGCAATGCCAAACCAGTGGGTGGGTTTCCAAGGAGTGTACAGGAATGCACCCAGATGCACAGCAGGAACCACTCTTGAGTTGCACTGAACTCCTTGCAGCAGAACACAGCACCAGCTTCCACAGGCGAAGGCTCCATCAAGCCAAAGTGAAATATTCCTCAAAATTTAAGAGGTCTTTATTTTCTTCAAAGTCTACTTCTGCCTTCCCTCAAGCAGCAGTTTACCACAGCTGGATCTCCTTCTAGAAATTTCTTACAACCTGGAATGCCCATCCCCCTTTCTCCGGCTTCAAGTGCCATCACCTCTTACAGGCCTTCCACTCACATTCTCAATGAGTGAGGCACCAAGCTGTTACATTTCCCATGATGCCTACACAACTTGTCAGAGCAGTAGTATTGCCTAGCAACTGCTCACTCACAGCGCTGGCTGGCTGGGTCACTCACTTCTACCACCAGCACACAATGAACCCTTTTTAACCCATCACTGAGTCTGCTCACAACACTGAACTGACTGATCATTTACCAGGCCCAACCTTACGGATAAGCTTGACTTCTTCCTCAGAAATAAGGAAGCTGTGACTCAGGGAGCTGGACAACTCTGCCAACCTAGACCTTATTTTAAAAAACAAATGGCTAAACTGGGCGTGGTGACTCACACCTGTAATCCTAGCCACTCAGGAGACTGAGATCTGAGGATTGAGGTTCAAAGCCAACTCAGGCACAAAAGGACCTGAGACTCTTATCTTCAATTAACCTCTAGAAAATGGGAAGTGGGGCTTGGCTCAAGAGTATGACAGGGGCTGGGAGTTTGGCCTAGTGGTTAAAGTGCTTGCCTAGCATGAGCGAAGACCCGGGTTCGATTCCTTGGTACCACATACATACAAAAAAGCTGGAAGTGGTGCTGAGGCTCAAGTGGTAGAGCTCTAGCCTTGAGAAAGGCCAAGGACAGTGCTCAGACCCTGAGCTCAAGGCCAGGACTGGCAAAAAACAAAAAACAAAACAAAACAAAACAAAAAAAGAGTATGACAGTAGCCTTGAGCCAAAGAGCTCAGGAACAGCACTCAGGCCCCATGGACCTCCTCCCCCCCCCCCCCCCCCGCAAAAAAAAAAAAAAAAGATGCAATAAAAGGACCTACACAAGAACCAGGATTGGTGGCTCACTCTAGCAATCCCAATTTTTCAGGAGGCGGAGGGACCAAGGTTTAAGGCCAACCCTGCCTAAAAAGCCAGTTAATCAATAAACTAGGTATGGTGGCTTACATCTGTCAGCTAAGGGAGAAGAGTGTAAATGAAAGAGTAAATTAGTTATTACCAAGGTCTTGGGAACAGCATCTTTGCCTATCAGGCTGAAACCAGATGCAAGAGACAAGGTTTTAGTACATCTTGCCTCTGGTAGCCCCTCCTACTTTCAATAATCTTCCTCTGACCTTGGGGACCTGGTTAGTAATTAACCTCAAATCAAAATGTTGTAGGACATGAGCGATAGTGTTATCTTCCAAAACACCTAATTATAAGAGGGGCAACCAGCCAAGTGCCAGTGGCTCACCCCTATAATCCTAATTACTCAGGAGGCTGAGATCTGAAACTAGCCTAGGCAGGAAAGTCTGTCAAACTCTTATCTCCAATCCACCACCAGAAGTGGCAACTGTGGTTCAAAGTGGTAGAGCTCTAGCTTTGAGCATAAAAGCTCAGGGACAGCGCCCAGGCCCTAAGTTCAAGCCCTACAACCAACAAAAGGAAGGAAGGAAGGAAGGAAGGAAGGAAGGAAGGAAGGAAGGAAGGAAGGAAGGAAGGAAGGAAGGAGAGAAAGAAAGAGGAGAAAAGAAAAGAAAAATGAGAGTCCAGCCCAGGGTATAAGAACTCCTGTATTCAGAGACAATGTGGGGAAGTACAACAGGAGAGAAGGGTGACAAAACCAAGGCTACAAAGCAGACACATGAAGAGAGAATGAGGGCAGTGGTACCAGCAACTTTTGAGCTAGATTCTCTCTCTCTCTCTCTCTCTCTCTCTCTCTCTCTCTCTCTCTCTCTCTCTCTCTCTCTCCCTCCCTCCCTCCCTCCCTCCCTCCCTCCCTCTCTCTCTCTCTCTCTGTCTCTCTCTCTGCCAGTCCTGGAGCTTGAACTCAGGGCCTGGGCACTACTTGGGTACTTTTTGCGCAAGGTTACCACTCTGCCACTTGAGCCACAGGGCCACTTCTGACTTTTTCTGTGTATGTGGTATTGAGGAATCAAACCCAGGGCTTTGTGCATGATAGGTGAACACACTACCACGATTCCGGCCTTAGATAATTCTCTTCTGAACACTCTCTATTCTCCTGCATGGACGTCATTCTTTGGGTTCATGAGACATGAACTGGAGGAGGAGGCTACAGCAGCATTGGCAGTAGAGCTACAACACTGGCAGATGTTTTCTACTGCTGAGCTAACAACAATACCATGAATACCAGCTACAGAGCTGCAGGTTAGTGTTCTCTTCTGGTTGCAGAGCCAGAGAGCTGTCTACACCTGCCCACTGGGAGCAATAGAAGGAAATTCTGTATCATAAATAGGACAGGGAGGCATAAATAGAAAGATGGTCCAGTATGGTCCAGACAACAAAATCTCAAGATTCTATCTGAAAAATAATAAAGCAAAAGGGCTGGTGGTATGGCAAGTGCATAGAGCACCTGCCTGGCAAATGCAAGAGTTTGAATTAAACCTCCCACCCCTCACTGCTTTATCCCAAGAAAGAAAAGATATAGACAAGAGGCAATTACAATGAAGATGGATATTTATTCAAAAATCTATTAAATTCATGAGAAGGATTCTGATTATGTTGCACATGAACAAATCTTGGACACAAAAGCTAACCTTTCTCCTCAGGGAGAAAAGGAAAACATCTTAAATCCCTGTGAGGGATCAGGGGGGAAAAAAGAGGAAATCTATGTGGTAAAAGCTCAAGTGCTAGTGGGCGCTGTGGCTCACACCTGTAATCCTAGCTACTCAGGAGGCTGAGATCTGAGGATGAAGGTTCAAAGCCAACCTGGGCACTAAAGACCCTGAGACTCTTATCTCCAATTAACCTCTAGAAAACCGAAGTGGGGCTGTGGCTCCCAGGGTAGGGCGGTAGCCTTGAGCTGAAGATCACAGGGACAGTGCCCACGCCCAGAGTTTAAGCCCCCATGACCGAAAATAAATAAACAAATAAAAGCTCAAGTGTTCTCCAGGTACCTGACGCTCACTGGCACCAAGAGAGAGCTCCAGGATCACAGGGCTCCATCTGCCCCACTCCCAAACTCCCTTAAGCCAAGGGAATGGACATGTCAAAGTTTGTGGGGAAAAAACAAATGCACTTATCCTCACTAAAATTGATATCCTGCCATTTGGTATGAGTAAACACCTAAGGTAGCAATGGTTGTCATTCTCCATTCTGCCGTCATTCAAATTCACATGTGGGGAGTCAGCTAACTGAGAGGTACTACCCAAGTCACCTACCTCTGAGAAAGAAGGAAAGGAAAGCTCAACGGTTTTTTTTGTTGTTGTTTTGTTTTTGTTTTTGGTAGTTCTGGGGCTTGAACTCAGGGCTTAAGCACTGCCCTTGTGCTTTTTCAAGGCTAGAGGATCTATCACTTGCGCCACCGCACCATTTCCAGCTTTCTTCTACGCATGTGGTACTGGGGAATCAAACTTAGGTCTTCATGCATGCTAGGCAAGCACTCTACCACTAGGCCAAACTCCTGGCCCTCAACTGTTAGTTAAATGTCTGGCTTATGTCAGGCAAAGGCTGGCATACAACACATATAAATCACACATCAGCACTGCCTGGAGTGAGATAGGATTACCAGCATTTTCAGATGAGGAAACTGAGCCATATGGTTAAGTTTACTTGGTCAAAGTCACACATTAGATGAAGTGGGAGAAGGTGAACTCTGGCCTTTCCTGCTTTACTGGTCCAACCAACTGCCACTGCCTCTGAATTCAACATGGCTTGAGTACTCATTGTGACTCTGTTTCAATTATTCTTTGTAACACAGAAATTATTCTCATGGCCTTCAACTCCTTCCTACATCCTACTGGGCTACAATGGGAAATTCCCATTTGTCTTGACTTTGTGAGAGCAACTTTTGCCACTAAACAGCCATGGGGTGCCCAGTCAGGGGTTGAGAGGAACACGGTGGCTTTCTCCCTGCTGTGGAAAGTGAATAGCTCAGAGCTGGCTAATCTCTAAGTGCCATCTACGGTTTTACCACCTGCCACTGTCCCGGGTAGTTCCCAACAGGAAGTGGTCCAACTCGTTTATCCTGTTTTCTGGTATTTTTACACCTGCAGATGCTAGGCCCCAACAAAAGCTTGAAATTGCCTCTGGAAAGTAAAGGAAAGTTGTCTTCTTTTTTTTTTTCCTTTTGCTTCTGATCACTTGAAAGTAAACACTTCCATATGTACTAAAAAGAAAATCACAATTGCAGTGGTCACAGACAAATGTGAGCAAGTCTGGCTAAATTAGGTTGCTTAGATGGCAAGACACAGTTGGCCTTATACACACTTGGCCCCTACACACCAACAAAGATGAATTCTGAAAGTCATGGGTTATTGGAGCAGGTGAGGAGGAGAAACCTTATACTCACAGAGCGAATCTTATAAATAATCTCATTCATGGCTCTCTGCTGTAGAAATGGAGATCCTGGGGAAGACTTCTTTAATACACATGTTCCTCATACTACAGGTGTTAGTCTACAGGTGTTCCACAAGACATGAAATGTGCCGGAGCCACAAATCACCTGCAGTTCCAAGCCCCCTTCAGTTTATTCTAGTACTGTATACAAAGTGTGCCATGATACAGAAAGGCCCCCATCACCCCTAAATACCAAGTGGGCTCACAGTGCCACAGTTGTGTCTAGACTCTAGGGAACAGACCAGCAACATCAACACCGTCTGCTCAGACCTTGCCTGCTAGCTAAGTCAGGCAGGCTGGTTTCCAGACTGGGGTATTTTTTGTTTGTTTGTTGTTTGTTTTGTGCCAGTCGTGGGGCTTGAACTCAGGGCCTGGGTGCTGCCCCTGTACTTTTGTGCCCAATATCAGCACTCTTACCACTTGAGCCACAGCTCTACTTTGGGCTTTTTCTCATGAACTTTTCTACCTGGGCTGGCTTGGAGTGGACCTCAGTCCCGAGTAGCTAGGATTACAGGAATACGCCATTTGTGCTTGGCCAGGCAAACTGTTTTACCAAAACCATCAGGGGTCTCTGATGCTGGCAAAGGTTGAGCTTGAGGATGCAGGATAAGTTTCCTGCTACAGACAACTGTGCCTTGTTTAGACCACTACATCTATGCTCATGACTGACATTACAATTAATTAATTGTAATTAATCAGTGCCAGAAATCAATAAATCCCTGCTTTTAGGGAGCCATAAAAACCCTCACTAGCTCTGAGCCCAAGTACCCTCTGAACTAGCTCCAGGACATCCTGGCCTGATCTCCAAGCAACTTGTCTCCATCACAGTAGTGCTGTACTTCCCGCCCCCTCCCCAGGTGGATCTGCCAGTGAGGTGCTTCCATGAGCCCACAGATCACCATTCTATCTTTCCCAGGGGAGATCCTGGCATACCATTAGTGAGGAGTGAAGGATCTGCCTCTTCCCTCCAGGCCCAATCTTTTTATGTATCTAAAGATGGAATATGAAGGATTGAGTCCTGTCAGGGTCAAGCAAGACACCAGGTCCACACGGACGACGAGCTTGACTACACATCTGTCCACAGGAGGGCTATTCCAATCTGGGCCGCCAAAATCATCCTTGGTCTCCAGGTGATAATAGTCCCTCAAAACAAGTGGAACATTCCATTGTGGACTGGACCAAGAACATCACCCTGGCCCCCAAAAGACCAGAACCCATCTTCTAATTTTTGCTTCCTTGTTAAGCCCTATGTAAACCTACCCAAAATCCAGTCCCATGCACAACCTCCAATCCCTCAGGAAGGTCTGTGCCCCTCTCTATTTTTCAATAAGAAGTCCTAGACTGCTGAGGATCCAGTCTGGCCTATTCCTTTTCCATTATCCTCCATTTTCCTTACAGGGAACATACAACTTGCTTTCACATTAAGAATGGTTGTCATGGGGCTGGGAGTTTGGCCTAGTGTTAGGTGCTTGCCTAGTATGCACAAAGATCCGGGTTCCACTGCTTGGTACCACATACATAGTAAAAAGCTGTAAGTGGTTCTGTGGCTCAAGTGGTAGAGCTCTAGCCTTGAGAAAGCCCAAAGACAGTGCTTAGGCCCTGAGCTCAAGCCAGGACTGGCAAAAAAAAAAAGAAGAAGGTTTGCCCTATCAAGTGCTAGTGGCTCATACCTGTTATCGTAGCTACTCAGGCAACTGAGAACTGAGGATAGTGGTTTGAAGCCAGTCTACACACAAAAAGTCCTCAAGACTCTTTATCTCCAATGAACTACTCAGAAAAATCCAGGTGGTAGAACACTAGCTCAGGGACAGCACCCAGGCTCTAATTACAAGCCCCAGGACCAGCAACAAAGAAAGAAGTCAAGGGCCGGGAGTTTGGCCTAGTGGTAGAGTGCTTGCCTACCATGCACAAAGACCCACGTTCAATTCCTTGGTACCACATACATAGAAAAAAGCTGGAAGTGGTGCTGAGGCTCAAGTGGTAGAGCTCTAGCCTTGAGAAAGTCCAAGGACAGTGCTCAGGCCCTGAGCTCAAGCCCAGGACTGGCCAAAAAAAAAAGAAAGAAAGAAGTTAAGGTTACTAAAAACCCCCTTACGTTGATCACAAATGACAAGGCTCAAGTTAGATAATTGGAGAGATTAATCTACACTTCTTTAAAAAATTATCTTTTGTTATTATAAAGGTGATATACAGAAGGGTTCCAGTTACATAAGTGAGGTAATAAGTACATTTCTTTTTGGAAACTGTCACTTCTTCCCCATATCCAAAATTGCACAGGGACAGTGCCCAGGCACTGAGTTCAAGCCCCATGACTTTTATTGTCTTTTTTTTTTTAAGCATTGCTTAAAAATTAGTGTACTGAACAAGAAGAGTCTAAACCTAAACCCACCTGTCACTACGGCCACTGCCTCACCAGTGCATTGCATCATCTCTCAGATCCTCCTTTCCTTCAGGGACCCTCTCCCACATCTTCTTAGATTCCTTTACTAAACTGATTCTGAAGCACTACAGACTAAAGCTCTTAACTCTTACTACATCACTGGAATCAATAGATATCAATAAAATTAATCTCTAGCACACATGCTTTACAATCAACCTTCAATATTTACTGTATAGCTATATACTTTTCCAAAGCCAAGGTCCAGGAATAAGTATTTACTCTAGAGGAAGTAAACAGGTTGTTTTGGTTTGGTTTTTGGCGAGTTATGGGACTTGAACTCTGGGCCTGGGTACTGTCCCTGAGCTCTTCAGCTCAAGGCTACCACCCTACCCTTGAACCACAGCCCCATTTTCCACAGCTTAATTGGAGATAAGAGTCTCATGGTTTCCTAGTGCCCGGGCTGGCTTTGAACCGTAATCCTCAGATCTCAGCCTCCTGAGTAGCTAGAATGACAAGCATGAGCCACCTGTTGCCTGGTGTCAACAGGTATGTTTCCATACATTTATAACTTCCTAAAAATGCTGGTTTAGGTTGAGTTCTGATGGCTCACACCTGTAATCCTAGCTGTAATCTCATGAGGCTGAGATTTGAGGATCATGGTTCCAAGCCATTCCAGGAAGAAAAGTCCAAGAGACTTCTTTTTTTTTTTTTTTTGGAGGGGGGTGAGTCATGGGGCTTGAACTCAGGATCTGGGCAATTTTGCTCAAGGCTAGTGCTCTACCACTTTAAGCCACAGCACTACTTTTGATATCTGGTAATTAACTAGACATATGAGTCTCACTCACTTTCCTACCTGGCAGGCTTTGGACCATGATCCTCAGATCTCAGCCTCCTGAGTAATTAGGATTATAGACATAAGCCAGCAATATTTTTGAGACTCTTATCTCTAATAAACTACTCAGAAAAGGCTGGAAAGCTCAAGTGGTAGAGTGCTAGCCTTGAACTAAAGTTCAGGGACAGTGGCTGGATGCTGAGTTCAAGGCTCCAGGACAGGCATACACGTACCCACAACAACAACAACAACAAAAATGCTGGTTTGGTGAAGTGTTCAAAGGTTAACATGAATCGCTCATCATTGTGAACTCAAATCACAGTTCCTTCCAATGCAGTTATGAACTTCAGAGCTAAACAGTCCCACCTCTGACATGTTCAACTACTTGTCCTTCTAAGAGGCCTAGCTCAAACAGGTTAGAAGTAATCGGAATGACAGCGCACCCTCAACAGGAGAAGTTACCAGACATATTCAAAACTGATCAGATACTCATGCAAAGCTATGGAAATTACCCCTTGAATTTACAACTGCCCAGATGACCATATACATCAAAAACAAGGGGGAAAGACCAGGTGCTGGTGGTTCATACCTGTATCCTAGCTACTTCACAGGCTGAGAAATGGATGACTGCAGTTCAATACCTTTCTGGGAAGTTCAAGAAACCCTTCCTCAACCAAAAGTTAGGCTCCATGGCACATGCCTGTCATCCTGAGCCACATGCCAGATGGGAAGCTGAGACTGGGAGGTTTATGGTGCCAGAACACAAAAGTCCAAAAGACTCCTTAGAGGGAGCTAGGCAGAATGGCAGATGCTTGTGCTCTCAGCAAAGCCTAAAATGAAGTAGGTAGACTGGCTCGATTACACACCCCATGCAAAGAGAAAGGGAGAACAACAATTCACACATTTGTGGTACATATATCCATACATTACCTCTTTCCTAAAACCATCTCTTTCTTCCACTCCATCAACACTGGTAACACCATAAGCCCTACCTATTAGCTTCCTGATGGGTCTGACACAGGGTCTGGTTCTGGATAGCTTTAGACAAAACAGTAATATGAAAGCTCTAAGAGACTGCTTTCTACCTGTGTTCAACAAAAGATAATGATGACCATTCAAACAGAATGTAGAGAAATCAAGTCCAGATGGCCTTTAAAAGGTCTCTGATTGACAGGTGCCTGTAATCCTAGCTACTCAGAAAGCTGAAATCTGAGGATCACGGTTCAAAGCTAGCCCAGGCACTACAAAACCATGAGACTCTTATCTCCAATTAATCAGTAGAAAGCGGGAAGTGGGGCTTGTCTCAAAGGTAGAGTGATATCCTTGAGCTGAAGAACTCAGGGACCGCACCCAGGCCTAAAGTTGAAACCCACAAAAACAAAAATCAAAAAAGTCCCTGATTTTAACTGTGCCTAATACACAGCCACACTCCTGCCTTAAGAGGGCTAGGTTGTTATTATTCTTTCTAGGATTTTATACGTTACCACCCAAAATCCTGCAATAATTTTTTTTTTTTTTTTGGTGCGTCACGAGGCTTGAACTCAACCTGGGCACTGTCCCTGAACTCTTCAGCTCAAAGCTACTACCCTACCCCTGGGCCTGGGCGCTGTTCCTGAGCTCTTCTGCACAAGGCTACCATCCTACTCTTGAGCCAAGCCCCACTTCCCGATTTCTACTGATTCATTGAAGATAAGAGTCTCAGGTCATTTTGTGCCTGGGCTGGCTCTGAACCTTGATCCTCAGATCTCAGCCTCCAGAGTAGCTAGGATTACAGGTGTGCGCCACCTGCCTGGAAAACAGGATGATTAGGACGGGGTGGAGAAAGGGAAACTGGGAGAAAAACCTGGGAAGTGGTATCAATGTTCAAGAAATAATGTAATGGGAGCATGGCCTAGGGGCAGAGTGCTTGCCTAGCATGCACAAAGCCCTAGGTTCAAGTCCCTGGTACCACATACACAGAAAAACCAGAAGTGGCCCTGTGGCTCAAGTAAGTGGTAGAGCACTAGCCTTGAGAAAGCCCAAGGAAAGTGTCCAGGCCCTGAGTTCAAGCCTTAGGACTGGCAAAAAAAAAAAAAATGTAATGTACCCACTACCTGATGAATGTAGACACCAGTACCCAGCCTCACACCAATCTTATGAGGCTGATATATACTGCCTGGTCCTATAAAATAAGGAAATTGAGTCCTAAGAACATTAAGCTGGGGGCCGGGCATTTGGCCTAATGGTAGAGTGCTTGCTTTGCATGCATGAAGACCCAGGTTTGATTCCTCGATACCATATACAAGCTGGAAGTGGTGCTGAGGCTCAAGTGGTAGAGCTCTAGTCTTGAGAAAGTCCAAGGACAGTGTGCAGGCCCTGAGCTCAGCCCCAGGACTGGCAAAAAAAAAAAAAAAAGAACATTAAGCTGTTTGCCAGTGAGTACTAGAATCAGTGCTACTACCCTTATATGGTGAGTAACGTGTCTTTTCTATTGAAGTACTTAGCTTCCTTATGGGGACTTTTCTGCCCAGGCTGAATTCAAACCACAATCCTCATATTTCAGCTTCCTGAACTAGGTTTACAAGCATGAACCACTGGCACCTGGCTCCCAAGCTATTTCTCCCAATACCAGGCCCAATCTCCAACCCAATCTTCTTTACATATTGCTTTAAAATATCCAAACTCATTTGCCTAAGTCAACCAAAGCTGGGATGCTAGAACTCCATCCCTGGTTTTCCACCTCCTTGAGATACCAAATCCTCTTAGTCTAATATCTATCTATCTTACTTATCTAATACCTGTCTAAGAATTGAAACTTAAAATGATCCGAATCCTTTACTAACAGAGCTATACAAAGCCAGCAGGTCCTGACTTTCTGCTTTGACTAAAAAAAAAAAAAAAAAAAAAGCTGAGCGCAGTGACTCACACCTGTAATTCTAGCTACTCAGGAGGCTGAGATCTGAGGATTGAGGTTCAAAGCCAGCTCGGGCACTAAAGACCTTGAGACTCCTATCTCCAATTGATCACTAGAAACGGGGAAGTAGGACTGTGGCTCCAGGGGTAGGGCAGTAGACTTGAGTTGAAGAGCTCAGGTATACAGCACCCCTGGCCCAGAGTTCAAGCCCCATGACCACCCCCCCACACACACACACCAAAAAAAAAAAACAAAACCCTCAAATAATTGTGAGGATGGTTCACTCAGAATGAAGAACATCTGAAGTTTCATATGCTCTTAATTTTCTTTGTTCTTTGTGCTTTTTTTTTTTTTTTTTTTTGGTCAGCCTGGGCTTGAGCTCAGAGCCTGAGCTCCTTGTACTTTTTCAAGGCGAGAGCTCTACCACTTGAGCCACAGCACCACTTCTGGCTTTTTTCTATGTATGTGGCGCCAAGGAATCGAACCCGGATCTTTATGCATACTAGGCAATAGGCAAGCACTCTACCACTAGGTGATGCTCCAAAGCAGGTCCCCCCCACCCCCGCTTTTTTTTTTTCTCTCTTCTCTTTCTTTGAGAAAGAGAGAAAGAGGATATCTCACTGTGCTGGCCAGGCTTGTTTCAAGCTCCAGGGCTCAGGTGACCCTCCTGCCACAGCCTTGAGAGTTGCCAGAATTACAGGCAGCCCATGGCACCCAACTTCCTGCTCTTATCTCACTGAAACCTCAGTTCATTCTCAGCTTCTGAGATGCACCTCCCTTGCACATCAATGAAGAGAAGGAACACAATTGAAACCAGAATCTATCTAAATGGTTAGCTTGTAAAAGTTTTCTACCATCAGACAATAAATAGAGAACTACCTCTGAATTATGATTCATAAAAGTTAACCTTTACCCCCTCAAAAGACTTGTAAGAATCACCACAGAGAAACCAATCAAATGTTGCCATCTCAGCCAAAAGGTAAAAATTATAAGAGAAAGCACATTGGACCAATGAATGTGACCTGTCCAGAAAAAATACAAACCAAGAAAAAGTGATACACACTGTTTCAACCACAAACATCATAAACCCTTAATAACACCAAGAATTCCTTACAAGACCATAAATAAGAAAGCTTAAAAAAAAAAAAAGGAGGAAGGATCATTTGTCAGAAGTGATGTCTTTATGTGCATGTCTTATAAAAACACGTATAATAAAAAGGCATTGGATAATTTCATTTTTTTAAAAAAAGGAGGCTTTGGGGCCGGGAGTTTGGCCTAGTGGTTAAAGTGCTTGCCTAGCATGCATGAAGACCCGGGTTCGATTCCTCGGTACCACATATATAGAAAAAAAGCCGGAAGTGGTGCTGAGGCTCAAGTGGTAGAGCTCTAGCCTTGAGAAAGTCCAAGGA